>NC_012877.2:30453825-30463406 GCF_000003195.3 Sorghum bicolor
ATGCGCGCTGCTGGAGTGGATGGAACAATGGAATGTTCTAAAATTAGATGCACAAATGTGGAACAAATCTGGTGGTTGCAATAGGATGCTGAAAATAGAATGTGCGCTAGCGCTTATAATAGGATGTATGGATGGAAGAAAGGAGCATGCAGGAGGTGGCGGTTAATCATAGCATGCTCACGGGTTGAAGTGAAAGGGTGCATGCGCCTAAAAATATAGGGGTGCGTACAAGTGAAAAGAGAAACTGGTGGATGGAGTTTACATGGTGCACAAGTAGGGTGGTGATGATAGTTCAGACAGTCCAAATGTATATGATAATAGTGATTGCAGCAGAGATTATACGATGGGCAATGACTAAAACGTGACAAGAACTCCAAACTCTAAAAGTCTAAACCCAAGACCAGCAATTCGACTCGACCGATGTAAATCAAACACAACTTGCCTGAACTAAGTAGTACTAGTAAAAGGCTCAATGGGTCTATAGGATGTTGGGAATGAAACAAATTTTTTTTTGGCTTTTTTGGACTATAGGAAGAAAAATTGCAAACTAAAATCACTCACCAATCAAACCTTGCTCTGATTACCACGTAATAAGAACGAGGGTGTCCCAATCTTTTTGGTGGAGATGGATAACTTCGATCTAGTGGAAGGAGACGACGTTCACGATCCGACTACAACCATCCAAGGATGATGCGCCTTAGCAACCGATACACCGACTCCAAGGATCACTGCGTTCTTGTGGTGCGCGACCCGGCCACGAGGGTACTCGTCCTGCAAGCAATCGAAGAACAAGCAAGAACACAATGAACAATCACAATTGCAAAATATATATATATTGAGCTTTGAATCTAAAATCACAAGATGGTGGGGTTCCGTTTACAATCAGACGGGCGGTTTATCCAACACGCGCGCTGAAAGGCGGTAGCAAATGGCTAACTCGATTAAACAAAACCCAAATTGTTGTGGTGGCATGTAGGAGCCATAAATACAAGAGAGAGCAAAGCTAGGCGGCACTCTCGACACTCTAAAAATAACAGAGAAATAAAGGCAACCATTGCTTGGTTGCATGAGATCCTTATTGACCGAAACATGAGATCATTATTGACCGAAGCATGCTCTAAAAGTAGGTATCCGAAGAAAAGGTCCGTGGAGTTATTAGACAATTGCGGCCGCCTCATAGCTGTTGTGAACTTGAATTGAGATCCATCTAAAAATATATTTGACGAGTTTTCCATCAAGTGCTTGCATGCTTAAAATGGACTCTGTATGAAGTCATGGCGGTTGTTGTAAGTTTGTGCTGTCTTGCTGTCCAAATCCAGCCAACGCCAATCCCCTATGCTTCTGGTCCTCTCCATCATTCCTAAGCAAAATAAGAGTGCATATGTCTCCATTGTCTAAATATGATGGACAAGAGTTTAAGAATAAACTTACTTGATGGTTCAGTTGACGGGCACGGGCACGAGTAAGAGGGCCAAGTGGTGTTGGCGATGGTGTGGGTGTAGGTGTGGATGTATAGATGGTGCTGATGTCCTCATCATGTTCCATGCAAACCGTGCACCTATCTTACATCAAGATTAGAACTATCTCCAAATAGATAGAACCAAGATTCCACTTGAGCCTCTTCACCAAGGAGTACCATTGTGTGCGTCCAAAATAGTTTCTTAGCCTATGGTGCATTAGGCACAAACCGTGTACCTATCTTGCACCGAAACTAACACTATATCCAAAGAGACCGAAGTGAGATTCTATATGACACACGTCATCTAAGAGTTCTATTGGGTGCTTCCAAATATATTTCGAAGCATATGGTACGTTTCATGCAATTCGTGCACCTATCTTGCATCAAGATTAGCACTATCTCCAAACAAAGCAAACTGAGCTTCCACTTGAGCACCTTTACCCAGGAGTATCATCGGGTGCATCCAAAATGGTTTCTTAGCCTATGATGCATTAGGCGCAAACTGGGTACCTATCTTGCACCAAAACTAACTCTGTCTCCAAACAGACCAAAGCGAGATTCTATATCACACATGTCATCTAGGAGTTCTATTGGGGAGTGTCTAAATGGATTTCTTAGCATATGGTATGTTCCATGCAAACCGTGCACCTATCTTGCATCAAGATTAGCACTATCTCTAAACAGATTGAACCGACCTTCCACTTGAGCCTTTTCACCTAGGATTATCATCCGGTGCTTCCATAATGGTTTCTGAGCCTATGGTGCATTATGCGCAAACCATGCACCAATCTTGCACCTAAACAAACACTGTCTCAAAACAGATTGAAGCAAGATTCCATATGACACACATGATCTAGGAGTTCTATCGGGTGCATCCAAATTGATTTATAAGAATATGGTACGTTCTATGCAAACCGTACACCTATCTTTCATCAAGATTAGCACTATCTCCAAACAGACCGAACCGACCTTTCACTTGAGCCTCTTCACCTAGGAGTACCATCGGGAACTTCCACAACGATTTCTGAGCCTATGGTGCACTGGGCACAAACCATGCAACCATCTTGCACTGAAACTAATACTATCTCCAACTAGACCGAAGCGAGATTCCATATGATACACTTCATCTAGTAGTTCCATCGGGTGCATCTACAGTTCCATCGGGTTTGTCTAAATTGATTTCTGAGCATATGGTATGTTCTATGCAAACCATGCACCTATCTTGCATCAAGATTAGAACTATCTCCAAACAGACAGAACTAAGATTCCCCTTGAGCCTCTTCACCATGGAGTACCATCGTGTGCGTCCAAAATAGTTTCTTAACCTATGGTGCATTAGGCACAAACCGTGTACCTATCTTGCACCAAAACTAACACTACCTCCAAAGAGACCGAAGTGAGATTCTATATGACACACGTCATCTAGGAGTTCTATTGGGTGCTTCCAAATATATTTTGAAGCATATGGTACGTCCCATGCAATGCGTGCACCTATCTTACATCAAGATTAGCACTATCTCCAAACAAAAGCAAACTGAGCTTTCACTTGAGCCCCTTTACCCAGGAGTATCATTAGGTGTATCCAAAATGGTTTCTTAGCCTATGATGCATTAGGCACAAACTGTGTACCTATCTTGCACCAAAACTAGCTCTGTCTCCAAACAGACCGAAGCGAGACTCCATATGACACATGTCATCTAGGATTTCTATTGGGGTGCGTCCAAATGCATTTCTTAGCATATGGTATGTTGCATGCAAACCGTGCACCTATCTTGCATCAAGATTAGCACTATCTCCAAATAGATCGAACCGACCTTCCACTTGAGCCTCTTCAACTAGGATTATCATCGGGTGCTTCCATAATGGTTTCTGAGCCTATGGTGCATTATGCGCAAACCATGCACCAATATTGCACCTAAACTAACACTGTCTCCAAACAGATTTAAGCGAGATTCCATATGACACACATGATCTAGGAGTTCTATCGGGTGCGTCCAAATTGATTTCCGAGAATATGGTACGTTCCATGCAAACCGTACACCTGTCTTGCATCAAGATTAGCACTATCTCCGAACAGACCGAATCGAGCTTTCACATGAGCCACTTCACCTAGCAGTACCATCGGGAACTTCCACAATGATTTCTGAGCCTATGGTGCACTGGGCACAAACCATGCAACTATCTTGCACCGAAACTAATACTATCTCCAACTAGACCGAAGCGAGATTCCATATGATACACTTCATCTAGTAGTTCCATCGGGTGCATCTACAGTTCCATCGGGTTTGTCCAAATTAATTTCTAAGCATATGGTATGTTCCATGCAAACCGTGCACCTATCTTGTATCAAGATTAGAACTATCTCCAAACAGATAGAACCAAGATTCCACTTGAGCCTCTTCACCAAGGAGCACCATCGCGTGCGTCCAAAAAAGTTTCTTAGCCTATGGTGCATTAGGCACAAATCTTGTACCTATCTTGCACCGAAACTAACACATCTCCAAAGAGACCGAAGTGAGATTCTATATGACACACGTCATCTAAGAGTTCTATTGGGTGCTTCCAATTATATTTTGAAGCATATTGTATGTTCGATGCAATTCGTGCACCTATCTTGCATCAAGATTAGCACTATCTCCAAACAAAGCAAACTGAGCTTCCACTTGAGCCCCTTTACCCAGGAGTATCATCGGGTGCATCCAAAATGGTTTCTTAGCCTATGATGCATTAGGCGCAAACTGGGTACCTATCTTGCACCAAAACTAACTCTGTCTCCAAACAGACCAAAGCGAGATTCTATATGACACATGTCATCAAGGAGTTCTATTGGGGAGTGTCCAAATGAATTTCTTAGCATATGGTATGTTCCATGCAAACCGTGCACCTATCTTGCATCAAGATTAGCACTATCTCTAAACAGATCGAACCGACCTTCCACTTGAGCCTTTTCACCTAGGATTATCATCGGGTGCTTCCATAATTGTTTCTGAGCCTATGGTGCATTATGCGCAAACCCAATCTTGCACCTAAACAAACACTGTCTCAAAACAGATTGAAGCAAGATTCCATATGACACACATGATCTAGGAGTTCTATCGGGTGCATCCAAATTGATTTATAAGAATATGGTACGTTCTATGCAAACCGTACACCTATCTTTCATCAAGATTAGCACTATCTCCAAACAGACCGAACCGAGCTTGCACTTGAGCCTCTTCACCTAGGAGTACCATCGGGAACTTCCACAACGATTTCTGAGCCTATGGTGCACTGGGCACAAACCAGGCAACTATCTTGCACCGACACTAATATTATCTCCAACTAGACCGAAGCGAGATTCCATATGATACACTTCATCTAGTAGTTCCATCGGGTGCATCTACAGTTCCATCGGGTTTGGCCAAATTGATTTCTGAGCATATGGTATGTTCCATGCAAACCATGCACCTATCTTGCATCAATATTAGAACTATCTCCAAACAGACAGAACCAAGATCCCACTTGAGCCTCTTCACCATGGAGTACCATCATGTGCGTCCAAAATAGTTTCTTAACCTATGGTGCATTAGGCACAAACCGTGTACCTATCTTGCACCAAAACTAACACTACCTCCAAAGAGACCGAAGTGAGATTCTATATGACACACGTCATCTAGGAGTTCTATTGGGTGCTTCCAAATATATTTCGAAGCATATGGTACGTCCCATGCAATTCGTGCACCTATCTTGCATCAAGATTAGCACTATCTCCAAACAAAAGCAAACTGAGTTTCCACTGGAGCCCCTTTACCCAGGAGCATCATCGGGTCCATCCAAAATGGTTCCTTAGCCTATGATGCATTAGGCGCAAACTGTGTACCTATCTTGCACCAAAACTAACTTTGTCTCCAAACAAACCGAAGCGAGATTCCATATGACACATGTCATCTTGAAGTTCTATTGGGGTGCGTCCAAATGGATTTCTTAGCATATGGTATGTTCCATGCAAACCGTGCACCTATCTTGCATCAAGATTACCACTATCTCCAAACAGATCAAATCGACCTTCCACTTGAGCCTCTTCACCTTGGATTATCATCGGGTGCTTCCATAATGGTTTCTGAGCCTATGGTGCATTATGCGCAAACCATGCACCAATCTTGCACCTAAACTAACACTGTCTCTAAACAGATTGAAGCGAGATTCCATATGACACACATGATCTAGAAGTTCTATCGGGTGCGTCCAAATTGATTTCTAAGACTATGGTACGTTCCATGCAAACCGTACACCTATCTTTCATCAAGATTAGCACTATCTCCAAATAGACCGAGCCGAGCTTTCACTTGAGCCTCTTCACCTAGGAGTACCATCGGGAACTTCCACAACGATTTCTGAGCCTATGGTGCACTGGGCACAAACCATGCAACTATCTTGCACCGAAACTAATACTATCTCCAACTGGACCGAAGCGAGATTCCATATGATACACTTCATCTAGTAGTTCCATCGGGTGCATCTACAGTTCCATCGGGTTTGTCTAAATTGATTTCTGAGCATATGGTATGTTCTATGCAAACCATGCACCTATCTTGCATCAAGATTAGAACTATCTCCAAACAGACAGAACTAAGATTCCACTTGAGCCTCTTCACCATGGAGTACCATCGTGTGCGTCCAAAATAGTTTCTTAACCTATGGTGCATTAGGCACAAACCGTGTACCTATCTTGCACCAAAACTAACACTTCCTCCAAAGAGACCGAAGTGAGATTCTATATGACACACGTCATCTAGGAGTTCTATTGGGTGCTTCCAAATATATTTCGAAGCATATGGTACGTCCCATGCAATTCGTGCACCTATCTTGCATCAAGATTAGCACTATCTCCAAACAAAAGTAAACTGAGCTTCCACTTGAGCCCCTTTACCCAGGAGTATCATCGGGTGCATCCAAAATGGTTCCTTAGCCTATGATGCATTAGGCGCAAACTGTGTACCTATCTTGTACCAAAACTAACTTTGTCTCCAAACAAACCGAAGCGAGATTCCATATGACACATGTCATCTCGGAGTTCTATTGGGGTGCGTCCAAATGGATTTCTTAGCATATGGTACGTTCCATGCAAACCGTGCACCTATCTTGCATCAAGATTAGCACTATCTCCAAACAGATCAAACCGACCTTCCACTTGAGCCTCTTCACCTAGGATTATCATCGGGTGCTTCCATAATGGTTTCTGAGCCTATGCTGCATTATGCGCAAACCATGCACCAATCACGCACCTGAACTAACTCTGTCTCCAAACAGATTGAAGCGAGATTCCATATGACACACATGATCTAGGAGTTCTATCGGGTGCGTCCAAATTGATTTCTAAGACTATGGTACGTTCCATGCAAACCGTACACCTATCTTTCATCAAGATTAGCACTATCTCCAAATAGACCGAGCCGAGCTTTCACTTGAGCCTCTTCACCTAGGAGTACCATCGGGAACTTCCACAACAATTTCTGAGCCTATGGTGCACTGGGCACAAACCATGCAACTATCTTGCACCGAAACTAATACTATCTCCAACCGGACCGAAGCGAGATTCCATATGATACACTTCATCTAGTAGTTCCATCGGGTGCATCTACAGTTCCATCGGGTTTGTCTAAATTGATTTCTGAGCATATGGTATGTTCTATGCATACCATGCACCTATCTTGCATCAAGATTAGAACTATCTCCAAACAGACAGAACTAAGATTCCACTTGAGCCTCTTCACCATGGAGTACCATCGTGTGCGTCCAAAATAGTTTCTTAACCTATGGTGCATTAGGCACAAACCGTGTACCTATCTTGCACCAAAATTAACACTTCCTCCAAAGAGACCGAAGTGAGATTCTATATGACACACGTCATCTAGGAGTTCTATTGGGTGCTTCCAAATATATTTCGAAGCATATGGTACGTCCCATGCAATTCGTGCACCTATCTTGCATCAAGATTAGCACTATCTCCAAACAAAAGTAAACTGAGCTTCCACTTGAGCCCCTTTACCCAGGAGTATCATCGGGTGCATCCAAAATGGTTCCTTAGCCTATGATGCATTAGGCGCAAACTGTGTACCTATCTTGCACCAAAACTAACTTTGTCTCCAAACAAACCGAAGCGAGATTCCATATGACACATGTCATCTCGGAGTTCTATTGGGGTGCGTCCAAATGGATTTCTTAGCATATGGTACGTTCCATGCAAACCGTGCACCTATCTTGCATCAAGATTAGCACTATCTCCAAACAGATCAAACCGACCTTCCACTTGAGCCTCTTCACCTAGGATTATCATCGGGTGCTTCCATAATGGTTTCTGAGCCTATGGTGCATTATGCGCAAACCATGCACCAATCTTGCACCTAAACTAACTCTGTCTCCAAATAGATTGAAGCAAGATTCCATATGACACACATGATCTAGAAGTTCTATCGGATGCGTCCAAATTGATTTCTAAGAATATGGTACGTTCCATGCAAACCGTACACCTATCTTTCATCAAGATTAGCACTATCTCCAAATAGACCGTACCGAGCTTTCACTTGAGCCTCTTCACCTAGGAGTACCATCGGGAACTTCCACAACGATTTCTGAGCCTATGGTGCACTGGGCACAAACCATGCAACTATCTTGCACCGAAACTAATATTATCTCCAACTGGACCGAAGCGAGATTCCATATGATACACTTCATCTAGTAGTTCCATCGGGTGCATCTACAGTTCCATCGGGTTTGGCCAAATTGATTTCTGAGCATATGGTCTGTTCCATGCATACCATGCACCTATCTTGCATCAAGATTAGAACTATCTCCAAAAAGACAGAACAAAGATTCCACTTGAGCCTCTTCACCAAGGAGTACCATTGTGTGCGTCCAAAATAGTTTATTAGCCTATGGAGCATTAGGCACAAACCGTGTACCTATCTTGCAACGAAACTAACACTATCTCCAAAGAGACCGAAGTAAGATTCTAAATGACACACGTCATCTAGGAGTTCTATTGGGTGCTTCCAATTATATTTCGAAGCATATGGTACGTTCCATGCAATTTGTGCACCTATCTTGCATCAAGATTAGCACTATCTCCAAACAAAAGCAAACTGAGCTTCCACTTGAGCCCCTTTACCCAGGAGTATCATCGGGTGCATCCAAAATGGTTTCTTAGCCTATGATGTATTAGGCGCAAACTGTGTACCTATCTTGCACCAAAACTAACTCTTTCTCCAAACAAACTGAAGCGAGATTCCATATGACACATGTCATCTCGGAGTTCTATTGGGGTGCGTCCAAATGGATTTCTTAGCATATGGTATGTTCTATGCAAACCGTGCACCTATCTTGCATCAAAATTAGCACTATCTCCAAACAAATCAAACCGACCTTCCACTTGAGCCACTTCAACTAGGATTATCATCGGGTGCTTCCATAATGGTTTCTGAGCCTATGGTGCATTATGCGCAAACCATGCACCAATCTTGCACCTAAACTAACACTGTCTCCAAACAGATTGAAGCGAGATTCCATATGACACACATGATCTAGGAGTTCTATCGGGTGCGTCCAAATTGATTTCTAAGAATATGGTACGTTCCATGCAAACCGTACACCTATCTTTCATCAAGATTAGCACTATCTCCAAATAGACCGAGCCGAGCTTTCACTTGAGCCTCTTCACCTAGGAGTACCATCGGGAACTTCCACAACAATTTCTGAGCCTATGGTGCACTGGGCACAAACCATGCAACTATCTTGCACCGAAACTAATACTATCTCCAACCGGACCGAAGCGAGATTCCATATGATACACTTCATCTAGTAGTTCCATCGGGTGCATCTACAGTTCCATCGGGTTTGTCTAAATTGATTTCTGAGCATATGGTATGTTCTATGCAAACCATGCACCTATCTTGCATCAAGATTAGAACTATCTCCAAACAGACAGAACTAAGATTCCACTTGAGCCTCTTCACCATGGAGTACCATCGTGTGCGTCCAAAATAGTTTCTTAACCTATGGTGCATTAGGCACAAACAGTGTAACTATCTTGCACCAAAACTAACACTTCCTCCAAAGAGACCGAAGTGAATTCTGGGATCATCTA
>NC_012877.2:30464325-30517798 GCF_000003195.3 Sorghum bicolor
GCCCCTTTACCCAGGAGTATCATCGGGTGCATCCAAAATGGTTTCTTAGCCTATGATGTATTAGGCGCAAACTGTGTACCTATCTTGCACCAAAACTAACTCTTTCTCCAAACAAACTGAAGCGAGATTCCATATGACACATGTCATCTCGGAGTTCTATTGGGGTGCGTCCAAATGGATTTCTTAGCATATGGTATGTTCTATGCAAACCGTGCACCTATCTTGCATCAAAATTAGCACTATCTCCAAACAAATCAAACCGACCTTCCACTTGAGCCACTTCAACTAGGATTATCATCGGGTGCTTCCATAATGGTTTCTGAGCCTATGGTGCATTATGCGCAAACCATGCACCAATCTTGCACCTAAACTAACACTGTCTCCAAACAAATTGAAGCGAGATTCCATATGACACACATGATCTAGGAGTTCTATCGGGTGCGTCCAAATTGATTTTTGAGAATATGGTACGTTCCATGCAAACCGTACACCTATCTTTCATCAAGATTAGCACTATCTCCAAACAGACTGAACCGAGCTTTCACTTGAGCCTCTTCACCTAGGAGTACCATCATGAACTTCCACAACGATTTCTGAGCCTATGGTGCACTGGGCACAAACCATGCAACTATCTTGCACCGAAACTAATACTATCTCCAACTGAACCGAAGCGAGATTCCATATGATACACTTCATCTAGTAGTTCCATCGGGTGCATCTACAGTTCCATCGGGTTTGTCCAAATTGATTTCTGAGCATATGGTATGTTCCATGCAAACCATGCACCTATCTTGCATCAAGATTAGAACTATCTCCATACAGACAGAACCAAGATTCCACTTGAGCCTCTTCACCATGGAGTATCATCGCGTGCATCCAAAATAGTTTCTTAGCCTATGGAGCATTAGGCACAAACCGTGTACCTATCTTGCACCGAAACTAACACTATCTCCAAAGAGACCGAAGTGAGATTCTATATGACAGACTGCTGACGGTCCTTAATGCTCACATTTAACCATCAACTAATCATAGAAAATGATCCAAATGCAAGCAACACCTAGACTCAGGGTTTTATCTGACAGAATTCCACGAGTTTTGGTGTTTGTCTATTTCTGCAGGGGGTTATCAGGAAATACGGAAGAAAGGCCCACACGTCGGGTTTACATAGAGATATTAACGTGCCGCGCAATTTTCTATCATCTAGAAGACTCCAGAAGCCACGGGACCGAAGCGGAGGCCGAGAGGGCTCAGGCACAGGGCGCCCGCCCTAGTCCCTTGGGCGCCCGCCCTCAGCCAGAGTCCAATCAGGACTCTCTTTCGAGATATTGCTCCACCGACCTAAAGGATCAACAATAACCGTTCAATCAATGTCGGTTTGATCCGACGGCCCAGATTCACTTGAAGGGACTATAAAACCAGACCCCCCTGGCCCCTGGAGATCATACCTCTTCTACAAAATCAAAGCTAGGGTTTCAATTCTTCATCCAAGTAGAGAGGATCCCTCTAGTTCTTCTAGTTCTACATCTAGTTCATCTAGATCTAGTTCTAGTTCATCTAGTTCTAGTTCTAGTTCCTCTAGTTCTAGTTCTAGTTAGTTCTAGTTGTAATCTAGAAAATAGTGAGAGAGAAGAGGAGAGCGGAGGAGGAGCCGGATCTGTCGGATCTTCCTCAACATTGTACTTTTGCAGCAACTGGTTCGTTCTTCATCGTTCTCCAGGTTCTTCAATTCATAACTCCTGAGTTCTCTAATTACTTTTATTTACATTCAAGTTATTTATTGGATTCCCGCTTGCATCAAGTGCTCTAGTCTTTATAACGCTAGAGTAGTAATTAATAGATTAGACGTGGTGTTTAGTCTTGCGATTACCTGGAATTGCACCCAATCCTACGGATTGTTGTGGTAGCCCTAGGGTAGTGACAGCCCTAACGGTCGACGTATTCCACCATGTTCGGATCGGTGTTTGTAGGACCGTAGTCAGACCTTCCTAGCCCCCTTCTCATCTCTTTCTGTGGTTAGTGCTCTGATGTCCCGATATAGATAATCTTGAAGTAATTCTTGATTCTTAGATCAACTAGAGAACTCCCAGGAAACTTCCTCTCTTCCCACCAAAAATATTCATATAGTTATCCTTGGGCGATCTTGGATCTTAATTAGTACACTCACGTTCCCTGTGGAAAATCGATACTCTGGAATACTCCCGGGTGAAGGCTACATCAGTATCCGTGCGCTTGCGGATTTTTCTGTTTGCGTTTAAAATACCCAACAAGCTTTCTGGCGCCGTTGCCGGGGAACGGTAGCTGTGCTAGTTTCGAATGAAGTCGCCCGTGTATCCTTTTTCTTTTCCTTTTTTACCACACTCACCTTATCACTTTCACCATACCACATGGATTTCACTCTAAGCATTAATGAGCATGGAATTTATTTCATAGCCACTTCACTTACTCCATGCTCATATGCAACATCTTCACAATCCATTGGTCTCTCCAACATCACCACATTCGAGATCTCCAACCCCCTCATCCTTTCTATTTATAAAAACTTTAAAAGGGTGGTTGTCGATGCATATGTCTATAATAAATTTTGCAGATCTCGTTGAGTTGATCTTGATATAGGTCAGCGTTGGAGGGGAAACCACTTCGCTGACATAAATTAATGGTTTCCCAAGGACAAGCTTAGTGTCCTAAAATAAGCACTGATCAGATCGTAACATGAGCTTTTAATTATTTGCAACATTACCTTGTGTATTGAGCATATAAGGATAATTGTAAAAATATTCCTTCGGATATTCTTGCCACTAACCTTTCCAGGATTGGAGCAAGAAGATCGGATGAATGACAAGCACAAGGTATGTCCAACCAAACATCATACAACATTGAATTAAATTCATCCAAACTTGAATTTTGCAAAATTCAAGCTTGGGGGAGTACTTTACATAAAAACATCCTTTGCCATGTTGCGATGTTGGTTGTCCCTACCTTTAAGACATGCTCAATTTGTTAAATACTAATCACACTACTTCTTCTCCACTTGAGTAGATCTCTATAAATGCTCTCATGCCACCTTTATTTGCTTTAGTATATGTCTAGGTTTGGAGTAGTTTCATTTATCTCTTAATTAAGCATGGTGCTTAGCTAGGAATGATGATCTTACTTCCAAGGGATTTTAGATTAAGCATGGTGCTTAGGTTAAAATGCCCTCCTAAATCAAATTAGACATGGTGTCTAGGTTGATCTTTGAGCCGATAGTATGCTATAGTAGATATTGGATATTTTGTTGGACTAACCCCTGCAGGAAAACTTTCAATATCGACCTGGGAAGTCCTGAGATAAGCTCACATTGAAGACAAAGACTGAGACACATGAAGTTTAACAATTTACACAAGGAAGGCATAGCTCACAAGAGATGATCCATGGAGGGTGCCACAAACACGATGCACAACCGCTAAGAAAGGAAAGCTTCCACAAGGTCATACCGTACCATCACTCTTCAAGGAAGGTAACATCTTAAGGTACTTGACTATCACTTTATAAGTTTCTCTTTGGTTCTAGCGTTCACATGAGTAAAAGAGACAAACATGTATGATTTACAACTCTAGATTAACCAACCCAATCGATTCAATATGTTTAGTCCTTCCACCTTTGTGATCCCACACTCCTAATCATATGAGCTAAAATGTTGCACACTCAATCTTTGGAAGATATATATATATAAAAAAACATAAGTATAGATAGATTATCTTTCCATTAGGTTGAGTGATCTGATCTGACGAATGTTTTAAATGCTACACTCATGATCTTATTATCCATCAACTGTGTCTTGCTCACTATGCTTAAGGTTAGAGAAGAACAAATACACTTCTGGTTCTGTTGGTGTGTTCTACCAACAGGGCCCATGCACTTGATCTCTGCCTTGTCTCTATGAGCAGATACACTTCGAGCAAAATATGACGGAGTTTTACAACTCCCAGACTCCATCAAGTGAAGAACCTACATCTACGAGCACAAACACACTGGAGATACTGGACACTCAGGCAATCACTGCCCTGAGATGCTTGAGGACGTAACTACTGGAGTAACCTCGTTGTGGAAGTAATTACTGACCTTCTGCCGGTCAAGAGAGGCAATCCAGGATGCACTGTCATCCCGATCTCCATCGGCATGCCTGCAGATCAGACACTAAGTTTCCCAAAAGGAATATTGAAGAACCTCTGCGTCCGAGTTGGTACCTTGTACGCCCCAGCAGACTTCATGGTGAAAGAGACTGGTACTAATGAGAGGGCACCCATCATTCTAGGGAGGCCATTACTAAACACCTCGGGAGCTGTCATCTACGCTAGTGCTGCCAAGATCAGTTTCTACATCAAGGGGAATAAGGAGACGTTTTCCTTCAAGAACAAGACTACACAAATCTTAGAGCAATCCCGACATGAACCAAGGAAGAGGACCAACAGGAGGAACAGGAACAAGCAAATGTGTACCGAGTCATCTAAGATGGTCACTGCAGCTCAAGGAGGTCAAGATCGTCAACTCAAGTCACCTTTCTTGATCAAGAAGGATGACCCTGGTGTTCCAAGCATCGAGTGCACAATCAACGGATATTCTTTTCAGAAGACACTCTACGACACTGGATCTAACGTCAACATAATGGCCGCAGTCACTTATCAGCTCCTGCATGGAACCATGTCCCTACAACCAACATACATTCAGCTCCAGATGATTTTAAGGTTATTGACATGGGAGAAGACAAGTACGATCCACCCATCATCCTTGGAAGACCGTTCCTCAGCACTGTTAAAGCAATCATCTACATTGGAACCGGAGAAGTCCACATGCACTTCCCCTCTAACAAGGTACGCCGCTATTTTACTGACCTTAATTATATAGTTGAAGACTCTAAGCAGGTCAGGACAAGAAGAAGACGACGCAACCGTAACCAGAGAAGGCAAAATCATCAAGGACGGATGGGTAGACTATGAAGGAGAAGTTGTAAGGTCTGAAGATATACAGCTTGATCAGAACTGTCCTAAGGAGACCGTAGCACCGAGTCAGGTGTGTAGAGAGAAGATTGTTATACACGAAGAGGAGGCGCCGCCGGAACCACCGACTATGCCATCCAGCGAATCCTAGGATGATTGAGAAAACGGAGAGTCCCGTTCGGAGGACTTAAAAACACCGAACGCCTTGCCAAGAGGTAAACTTGGTAGTTATCTTTCTCCTTTCAATTATTTAAAACAGTTTGCTTAGTTAATCAGGTTTATATCATCTTGAAAAGAAAATAAAATAGTAAGCCCCATGTGATTATGCTCATGGCATAAAACCCATAAGTACATTCACTGTGGTGGCATAAAAATGAAATAAATATATTCCTGTCCTATAAAATGAAAATATAAAAATAAATTTATGATCCTACTAAAGAGAGTAACATTTATTGAGGAAGCTCAACATGATAAAGGCTAGATACTTATGCTAACACTTAACTAGTTCCACAAAGCTTTGTTGTCTATTTGAGCTCCACAGAATTCAAGGATCAAAGAAGACTAGCAGACGGAGGACATCCTAATCGCTGTCAGGGTGCTGCCGACATTCAAATACACCTCCGCCACTTGCTAGCTACATCAGAAGAGATTACGTCAAAATCCAGCTTGGGGGAGAGCAACCCCATTTATCCAGCTAAGTGTTTCTACTCACATTTATACTTTACTCTAATAATAAAATGATGCATAATCATAGAAACCCAAATAAAGATTTTGTGCTTATATATATCTTTGCTTAGTTTGCTAAATAAATAAATAAAGTTTGCTATGAACCCTCATGATAAGCTCTCACATGGAAATTATGAATAGTTGCTCTGCCATGACTAGTTCTCAAAATTGAACTCTCTCTCAAGTTTAGGCATAACTGTTATGAATTAAGATTTGCTCTAAACCTAAACTTGTGGGAAGAGTACTTGATCTGAAGTCTAAGTCGTTAACGGATATGATATGGAAAGGTTGAGCTGCTGTTTATCTGTTCCTAGAGATGCTAGAATTCTGGAGAATTTTATCTTTGGAAATATTTAAAATGTTGCATGATGAGTTCCTGTATGATGAGAGTTTAAATTCCTACCACAGCCATATATACATGCTTGCTAGACTATGAACTACACATTTACTTTTTACTGCTTATGAGCATTGAGTATGGTCAAGCTGTGTAGACCCTTAGGAGCTTGTCATGTGGTTAAAATCAAGATTCACTTGCACGTTCACTCATACATGTTGCTTCTACTCCGGAAGTACGCATCCACATATATAGCCAACCATTTCCATCTCCAGAACCACCCAAAAAATATTCTACTCCTAATCAAGGAGAGAATAGCCAAAAACATTTCTGTTTTCCCTTGTGAAATAAATGCTCAAGTTATCTTGTTACTACCACTTGCTATATTGTCTCATGAGATGAGTGCTCTAAAAAAAAGAAGAAAAAAAAGAGAGAATACGAGGAAATAAAAAGGGGCAAGTGCCCGGAACCTCGAAAGAAAAGAAAAAGTGAGACGAGAGGTAAAAATGGACAAGTGTCCGACAGTAGAATTAGGGGTACAAGATACCCACCTGAGAGAAAAGAAAAAGAAAATATAGAGCATCTCATTCTCCTCAAAAAGTTTCAAAAGTGCAAGAAAGGTATGTATCCCCTCAAAAGAGCATAAGTAGAATTAGACTTTCACCATTGTTATCACCATCATCACCATACACCATTCATTCGCCACACATGCACATCTTGATTTGACTTATTGACTTGTTCTTTTGGATCCATGGTTTGACTATGCAATAAATGTCTTGTAAGTATGTATTAGCCGTCTCCCACCTATGAGCTCCAGATATCAAAAGCCTTATTAGAGTAGGGTGAGAGAGAAGGCAACGCCACTATGCTTTATACCACAAATACCACATACTTTGAGAGAAGGCATACACCATTACTGCCTTGGTAAGGATCCAGAAATACCACAAATGAGAGACTAGAGAGAGTCATACAAGGAATCTCTGAGTTTTATTTGAAAATCTGCAAAAACTCCAGAGCTATAGTTAATCGAAGAACAAGAGACATGGCGCTTGACTAGACCGTTCTATCTTTTAACTGCTCAAGACAAAAGTGACAGTTGCAAGCCCCATGGTGAAAGGTAATATGAGTAAGTTTAAATCTTAACAGTTACCCTAACCCAGAGATGAGATCTTGTTTGAATGCATGTATATCTTTAAGGCATGAAACCACTGCAGAAACTCTTGAGTTCATCTTTGCTCAGGGACAAGCAAAGGTTAAGCTTGGGGGAGCTTGTTGACGGTCCTTAATGCTCACATTTAACCATCAACTAATCATAGAAAAGGATCCAAATGCAAGCAACACCTAGACTTAGGGTTTTATCTGACAGAATTCCACGAGTTTTGGTGTTTGTCTATTTCTGCAGGGGGTTATCAGGAAATACGGAAGAAAGGCCCACACGTCGGGTTTACATAGAGATATTAACGTGCCGCGCAATTTTCTATCATCTAGAAGACTCCAGAAGCCACGGGACCGAAGCGGAGGCCGAGAGGGCTCAGGCACAGGGCGCCCGCCCTAGTCCCTTGGGCGCCCGCCCTCAGCCAGAGTCCAATGAGGACTCTCTTTCGGGATATTGCTCCACCGACCTAAAGGATCAACAATAACCGTTCAATCAATGTCGGTTTGATCCGACGGCCCAGATTCACTTGAAGGGACTATAAAACCAGACCCCCCTGGCCCCTGGAGATCATACCTCTTCTACAGAATCGAAGCTAGGGTTTCAATTCTTCATCCAAGTAGAGAGGATCCCTCTAGTTCTTCTAGTTCTACCTCTAGTTCATCTAGATCTAGTTCTAGTTCATCTAGTTCTAGTTCTAGTTCCTCTAGTTCTAGTTCTAGTTAGTTCTAGTTGTAATCTAGAAAATAGGGAGAGAGAAGAGGAGAGCGGAGGAGGAGCCGGATCTGTCGGATCTTCCTCAACATTGTACTTTTGCAGCAACTGGTTCGTTCTTCATCGTTCTCCAGGTTCTTCAATTCATAACTCCTGAGTTCTCTAATTACTTTTATTTACATTCAAGTTATTTATTGGATTCCCGCTTGCATCAAGTGCTCTAGTCTTTATAACGCTAGAGTAGTAATTAATAGATTAGACGTGGTGTTTAGTCTTGCGATTACCTGGAATTGCACCCAATCCTACGGATTGTTGTGGTAGCCCTAGGGTAGTGACAGCCCTAACGGTCGACGTATTCCACCACGTTCGGATCGGTGTTTGTAGGACCGTAGTCAGACCTTCCTAGCCCCCTTCTCATCTCTTTCTGTGGTTAGTGCTCTGATGTCCCGATATAGATAATCTTGAAGTAATTCTTGATTCTTAGATCAACTAGAGAACTCTCAGGAAACTTCCTCTCTTCCCACCAAAAATATTCATATAGTTATCCTTGGGCGATCTTGGATCTTAATTAGTACACTCACGTTCCCTGTGGAAAATCGATACTCTGGAATACTCCCGGGTGAAGGCTACATCGGTATCCGTGCGCTTGCGGATTTTTCTGTTTGCGTTTAAAATACCCAACACAGACGTCATTTAGGAGTTCTATTGGGTGCTTTCAATTATATTTCGAAGCATATGGTACGTTCTAGGCAATTCGTGCACCTATCTTGCATCAAGATTAGCACTATCTCCAAACAAAAGCAAACTGAGCTTCCACTTGAGCCCCTTTACCCAGGAGTATCATCGGGTGCATCCAAAATGGTTTCTTAGCCTATGATGCATTAGGCGCAAACTGTGTACCTATCTTGCACCAAAACTAACTCTGTCTCCAAACAGATTGAAGCGAGATTTCATATGACACACATGATCTAGGAGTTCTATCGGGTGCGTCCAAATTGATTTATGAGAATATGGTATGTTCCACGCAAACCGTACACCTATCTTTCATCAAGATTAGCACTATCTCCAAACAGACCGAACCGAGCTTTCACTTGAGCCTCTTCACCTAGGAGTACCATCAGGAACTTCCACAACGATTTCTGAGCCTATGGTGCACTGGGCACAAACCATGCAACTATCTTGCATCGAAACTAATACTATCTCCAACTGAACCGAAGCGAGATTCCATATGATACACTTCATCTAGTAGTTCCATCGGGTGCATCTACAGTTCCATCGGGTTTGTCCAAATGTATTTCTGAGCATATGGTATGTTCCATGCAAACCATGCACCTATCTTGCATCAAGATTAGAACTATCTCCATATAGACAGAACCAAGATTCCACTTGAGCCTCTTCACCATGGAGTACCATCGTGTGCGTCCAAAATAGTTTCATAGCCTATGGAGCATTAGGCACAAACCGTGTACCTATCTTGCACCGAAACTAACATTATCTCCAAAGAGACCGAAGTGAGATTCTATATGACAGACATCATCTAGGAGTTCTATTGGGTGCTTTCAATTATATTTCGAAGCATATGGTACGTTCCAGGCAATTCGTGCACCTATCTTGCATCAAGATTAGCACTATCTCCAAACAAAAGCAAACTGAGCTTCCACTTGAGCCCCTTTACCCAGGAGTATCATCGGGTGCATCCAAAATGGTTTCTTAGCCTATGATGCATTAGGCGCAAACTGGGTACCTATCTTGCACCAAAACTAACTCTGTCTCCAAACAGACCGAAGCGAGATTCCATATGACACATGTCATCTAGGAGTTCTATTCGGGTGCGTCCAAATGGATTTCTTAGCATATGGTATGTTCCATACAAACCGTGCACCTATTTTGCATCAAGATTAGCACTATCTCCATACAGATCGAACCGACCTTCCACTTGAGCCACTTCAACTAGGATTATCATCGGGTGCTTCTATAATGGTTTCTGAGCCTATGGTGCATTATGCGCAAACTATGCACCAATCTTGCACCTAAACTAACACTGCCTCCAAACAGATTGAAGCGAGATTCCATATGACACACATGATCTAGGAGTTCTATCGGGTGCGTCCAAATTGATTTATGAGAATATGGTACGTTCCATGCAAACCGTACACCTGTCTTTCATCAAGATTAGCACTATCTCCAAATAGACCGAACCGAACTTTCACTTGAGCCTCTTCACCTAGTAGTACCATCGGGAACTTCCACAACGATTTCTGAGCCTATGGTGCACTGGGCACAAACCATGCAACTATCTTGCACCGAAACTAATACTATCTCCAACTGGACCGAAGCGAGATTCCATATGATACACTTCATCTAGTAGTTCCATCGGTGCATCTACAGTTCCATCGGGTTTGTCCAAATTGATTTCTGAGCATATGGTATGTTCCATGCAAACCGTGCACCTATCTTGCATCAAGATAAGAACTATCTCCAAAAAGATAGAACAAAGATTCCACTTGAGTCTCTTCACCAAGGAGTACCATCGTGTGCGTCCAAAATAGTTTATTAGTCTATGGTGCATTAGGCACAATCCGTGTACCTATCTTGCAACGAAACTAACACTATCTCCAAAGAGACCAAAGTGAGATTCTATATGACACACGTCATCTAGGAGTTCTATTGGGTGCTTCCAATTATATTTCGAAGCATATGGTATGTTCCATGCAATTCGTGCACCTATCTTGCATCAGGATTAGCACTATCTCCAAACAAAATCGAACCGACCTTCCACTTGAGCCTCTTCACCTAGGATTATCATCGGGTGCTTCCATAATGGTTTCTTAGCTTATGGTGCATTATGCGCAAATCATGCACCAATCTTGCACCGAAACTAACACTGTCTCCAAACAGATTGAAGCGAGATTCCATATGACACACATGATCTAGGAGTTCTGTCGGGTGCGTCCAAATTGATTTCTGAGAATATGGTACATTCCATGCAAACCGTACACCTATCTTTCATCAAGATTAGCACTATCTCCAAATAGACCGAACCGAACTTTCACTTGAGCCTCTTCACCTAGGAGTACCATCGGGAACTTCCACAACGATTTCTGAGCCTATGGTGCTCTGGGCACAAACCATGCAACTATCTTGCACCGAAACTAATACAATCTCCAACTGGACCGAAGCGAGATTCTGTATGATACACTTCTGTTGACACCGTTTTTGGGCACGTGTCCATGATTGGTAAAGTGTAGGTCGGTAAGATATGACGGCAGTGTTTGATCTACAGGATGAGTTGCCGATGAGGATGGTTGCCGATGGAGGAGTGGTTGAACGTGACCAAGTCCATAGGTGATGATGTGTTTGTGCCGATGGCTACGACAAGGGAGTCTGCCGATGATATGGAGAGAGAGTCTGGAAGTTGCCGATCGGTTTGTGGAGGTGTTCCAGTTTGTCACCGGGGGATAGTTTTATGTTTTCCTTAGTTATTTAAGTCGTTTTGTATACGAATTTTGTGTGATTTGGAATTCGAGTTCTAGTCGTGTCTGGTTGTAGCTCTTTGAGCAGGGTATAAATATGGATCCTAGGGCTTTGTAATCGATATCTATCAATCAATCAAACACACGTTTTACTCACATTCTAAGCATCTACTTTTTCGACGAATTTGTCATACTTTTTCTTTTCATTACGAGTTCTTAGGAATTCGTCGACTTAAGCTCGACGTGTTCTCAAGTTCCGCGTGAATACCTCTTGGCCGTGACATCCGGGCGCATCGCTGTTGTCGGGACCAAAGTATTCGAGTTACCACCTTTGCCGATAGTAAGGTCAAATCGGCTCGCACGCCTTAACGTTTAAATCGGGTATTAGCCCTTTGTGTTTGCAGATCAGCTTTTACATCAACAACTTCATCTAGTAGTTCCATTGGGTGCATCTATAGTTCCATCAGGTTTGTCCAAGTTGATTTCTGAGCATATAGTATGATCCATGCAAACCGTGCACCTATCTTGCATCAAGATAAGAACTATCTCCAAAAAGAGAGAACAAAGATTCCACTTGAGCCTCTTCACCAAGGAGTACCATCGTGTGCGTCCAAAATAGTTTCTTAGCCTATGGTGCATTAGGCACAAACCATGTACCTATCTTGCACCAAAACTAACACTATCTCCAAAGACGAAGTGAGATTCTATATGACACACGTCATCTAGGAGTTCTATTGGGTGCTTCCAATTATATTTCGAAGCATAGTCGGGTATTAGCCCTTTGTGTTTGCAGATCAGCTTTTGCATCAACACATCTTTTGGCACGCCTAGTGGGACCGCTTCAAGATCAAGATCAACATGTCGAATACTGAGTTCGACTTGGAGAACGTTATCCCCGTGACAGAAGATAGTCTCAAAGACGAGCAGAAGCAAGCTATTGCTAAAGCCATGGAGGATTACAAGCAGCAATGCCTGAGGTCCTTCAGCACAAACAGGAGCGGCGAAGTGATCCAGAAGGATGCGCTGCCGATGCCTCGGCAGGTTACTTTTGAAGCCAATCCTGGTAAACTTCAAGAGATGGTTGATAGTGCTATCAACCGTGCTTTGATCAACCAAGCTGGTGTGCTGTCCAATACGGTTTTCAACGCCATGGCCAGAACGTTCAAGGAAGGACAATTGCCACCAGATTATGTGGGCCCCTCTCATCATCAGCCAGGATCACCGGTGGTCATAGCTCCATCGGCTGCTACGGCCGCTGCGGGTATGGAAATTCCTGATCCGCCAAGCACGTTAGGAGTCACTAATGCACGATCTACGCCGATGACGACTAATCCACCAACTTCAGATGGGCAGATTAAAGTCGCTACAGATCTATTGGCATCGGCAATGTCAGGATCGATTCCTCCTCCTAACTGGTGGGGTTATGGTATGCCCCCAGAGTTAACACCGGCTATGTCGCGGACGACTGATGTGAGAGGCAAGGCTCCTATGGCATCGGCACCCCCAAGCATTCCGATGAATCAGAGTCCCCAGTATACTACAACTACTACTGCATGGCCTTACACTGGGAATTCTCAAGCTTGGATGTTCTAGATGCCTAACGCATCGGCGGACTCAATGCTGATCCAACAGAGGATTATGACTCAACCAGGGTATGTTAATTCGATGATGATGCCCAATTACCAGTCATCGGCAGGTCCTATGCCAATGAATGCTAATAACGGATGGCTTGGGCAGCAAGTCTTTCCACAAACACTCCAACAGAGTCATCAGGCTACAGGGTTCCAGTAGAGCCAGATCTATCCCGGGTTCCAGAATCAGGGAATCCCCAACCAGCCGATGAATATTGGACAGCAGGTCGGCGGACAGCAGATTGGCGGGCAACAGCTTGGTGGTCCGCATATTGGGGGTCAAATCATTAACCCAATGTTTCATGCAGATCGTGCACCGCACAGACACGTGGAAGCTTACTAGCAGGTACCGGATCCGCAACCACCTCATCGGCAAGATGCCGATGCTTATTGGGCCGATAAGATTGCTGAAGTAATGAGAGACCAATTTGGGATAAAACCCAAAGTCAACACTTACTCTTATCGGACACCATATCCTCCCGCATATGATTTGATCCCGCTTCCGAATCGGTACAAGGTACCCGATTTTACCAAGTTTTCCAGACAGGATGACACGTCAACCATGGAGCACGTCAATAGGTTCATCATTCAATGCGGGGAAGCTGGTGACAGGGACGAGTTAAGGGTTCGCTTGTTCTCGTCATCATTGTCTGGATCAGCTTTTACCTGGTTTATATCATTACCTCCCAACTCAGTGATTACTTGGGCTGATTTGGAGAAACAATTCCACAAATACTTCTTTTCTAGGGTCCATGAGAAGAAGATCACCGATTTGGTCAAATTGAGGCAACGCAAATTGAGGCAACGCAATGAAGAAGAACAAATGTTATAGCTTGGTTCTGGATGATCGGCAGCTAGCCAATTTGGCTTTCTAGGGTTTGTTGCCACACATCAGGGACAAGTATGCGTCTTAGGAGTTTGAAAGCTTAAGTCATTTGGTGCAGAGAATTTTTGTTCAAGATATCAAGCCTTTCGAGCCCAAGAGAGCATGGAACAAGAAGGTGTCGTTCGTTGATGAAGCGGCAAGCTCGGACTCTGATGAAGAACTAGTCATCGGCTTGGCAGAATGGGTGAAAAACAAAAAGCCGATGTCTTGTCCTTTTGGGCACAAGGAACGAGAGAAGTTCGCATTCGACACCACTAAGGCCGATAGGATATTTGACTTTCTACTCCAGGAAGGTCAGATCAAGCTGTCACCTAATCATATGATCCCATCAGCTGAAGAATTAAAGAGGATGAAATATTGTAAGTGGCACAATGCAACCTCTCACGACACTAATGAGTGCAAGGTTTTCAGAAAGCAGCTGCAGTCGGCTATAGAATCTGGAAGGATCAGATTTGACAGCTCCAAGACCCAGAAGCCGATGAAGATTGACCAACATCCTTTCCCGACAAACATGCTGGATGCTAAGGGAAAGGTCAAGGTCTTAACATCAGAAGCCGCTGAAAGAAGTGCATCGGTGGATCCTCAGCATCAAGTCACTACTACCGACGTGAAAGGGAAAGGTTTAATCCAGGAGGGAGCTAACTCAGGAAGGCCTCCCCGATCTGGCATTGTGATAACTCACAGGAGGCCTCGGGAGACTTGGCAGCAACGTGAAGATCGGTATCGGCGCCAGCAAGAGGATTATCATCAGGAGGAGGAGAGACGCCGACATGAGTGGAATCGGCATCGGGATCACTGGAATTGTCCATTCTTCATTCATTGTTGGGAGGAAAATATCAAACTTCCTACTGTTAGAGATTGTCCTGAGTGCAACGGTTATGATCAGTATGACAGGTCCGATCGGCGCTATCAAAATGATAATCGGCGGTTTGATGGACCGATTAGGGGAAGAGCATCCGTTCATGATCGGCTGGGGGGCAGGCTCAGTGTGCACGACAGGCTTGGGGATCGTGTTGAATATTTTCCCAGGAACCAAGAAGAACTTGAAGAAATGGCTAATGCACGGGTCCCCGATGAGTTCATATTTTGCAGGGATGCCAACACTTATCGGATGGAGTCAAGGGAAAATCGTCGCCCAGCGGTAAGGCAACAGCAACTTCCTCCATGGTGCCCAGCGGTAAGAGAAGACTGCAGCGTGAGAGGCGAGAAGGGTTAAGCAAAGGCGAGAGTTCTGGCCAGTCTGGGGATCAGCAGCAATCAGATCCCAAAGGGGAAGGTCCATCGGCAGATGTCAACATGGTATTTATGTTGCCGATGGAATTCTTGGCACCGTATAGTGATGATGAGGTGGAGTTTTCCAACCAGATAGCTCAGTTGGCTCTGGATCCAATGACCGCCATCTTTGAAAAGCCTGCTGACAATGAAAGACAGCATCTCAAGGCCCTGTTTGTTAAAGGAAAAGTGGATGGTCAGCCGATGACCAAGATTCTGATTGATGGTGGAGCCACTATTAATATCATGCCCTATGCAGTGTATCGAAAGCTTGGAAAAGGGGATCAGGACTTAACCAAGACCAATATGATGCTTAAGGACTTTGAAGGGAATGTATCTCCGGTCAAGGGGGCAATATGCGCAGAGTTGACCATCGACAGCAAAACCTTGCCGACGACCTTCTTCGTGATCAGTGGAAAATGGGCTTACAATCTTCTGCTAGGGAGAGATTAGATTCATGCCAATTGTTGCATCCCATCTACAATGCACCAGTGCTTGGTCTAGTGGGTAGGTGACAAGATTGAAATCGTCCCAGGAGACTCTTCATATGTTATTGCATCGGCGGAAGCGGACACCTATGAAAGGACTAGGTGTATTTCAGGAGAAGCTTGGGAAAAGGATTTCCTCAAGGTTGCCGATTATGAGATTCCACCGATCCAAGCAGTCGGTTCTGAAGATGGTTTTTAATGGATAGGTTCACCGATGATGGAAAATTAGGCCAGGGGTTCACATCGGCCGATGATTTGGTAGAAGTAGATATAGGTAGTGGTGATAAACCTAGACCTACTTTTATTAGTGCTACGTTAAGTCCTGAGTGTAAGCAGCAGTTGACTGATTTGTTAAAGGAATATAAAGATTGCTTTGCTTGGGATTATACTGAGATGCCTGGTTTGGACCGATTGATTGTTGAACATCGGTTGCCTATCAAGTCTGGATTTCGGCCACATCAGCAGCCAGCTCGCCGATGTAATCCTAATATTCTTCTTAACATCAAGGCCGAAATAACTAAACTTATTGAAGCCAAATTTATTCGGCAGTGTCGGTATGCCGAGTGGATTTCCAATGTTGTTCCGGTTTACAAGAAGAACAGGAAGCTTCGGGTCTGCATTGATTTCAGGAATCTTAACAAAGCTACACCGATGGATGGCTACCCGATGCCAGTTGCCGATCTTCTAGTTGATGCTGCGGCCGGGCATCGGATCATTAGCTTTATGGATGGCAATGCAGGATACAATCAAATATTCATGGTAGAAGAGGATATTCCAAAGACTGCATTTAGATGTCCTGGTCATGTCGGGTTGTTTGAATGGATAGTCATGACCTTTGGCTTAAAGAATGCTGGTGCTACTTATCAAAGGGCCATGAATTTTATATTTCATGAGTTCATCGTCAAGCTGGTGGAAATTTATATTGATGATGTGGTGGTCAAGTCTGGAGACTTCACTAAGCATCTTGCCGATCTACGAAAAGTGTTAGAATGTACGAGGAAGCATGGTTTGAAAATGAATCCCAATAAGTGTGCATTTGGTGTATCGGCAGGGCAGTTTCTTGGTTTCATGGTGCATCAAAGGGGGATTGAAATCAGTCGAAGATCTATTGAAGCCATCAACAAAATAGTTGCCCCTACCAATAAGACTGAGCTCCAGTCCTTGATCGGCAAGGTAAATTTTATCAGGAGGTTTATATCTAATTTGTCTAGTAAAATTCGTGCTTTCAGTCCTCTTCTTAAGCTAAAAGCCGATCAAGAATTTGTTTGGGGGAAAGAACAACAGTTGGCTCTGGATGAAATCAAGAATTATTTAGTAAATCCTCCAGTTCTAATTCCACCTCAGCAAGGGAAGCCCTTTAGATTGTATTTATCTACCGATGGGATGGTCATCGGTTCGGCTTTAATTCAAGAATTTGAAGGGAAAGAGCGTGTAATTTATTACTTAAGCAGGAGGTTGATTGATGCTGAGACTAGGTATTCGACTATTGAGAAACTATGCTTGTGCTTGTATTTCTCTTGTATCAAGTTAAGGCACTACTTGCTATCGGCCTAATGCACTGTTATTTGCAAAGATGATGTGGTCCGGTATATGCTATCTATGCCAATTATGAGTGGCAGGATCGATAAATGGATTTTGGCGCTGTCGGAATTCGATCTGCGTTACGAATCGGCTAAGGCAGTTAAGGGTCAGATTATGGCCGATTTTGTAACACAACATTGTGGTGCAGTCGAAACTTTGGGAATTGTACCTTGGACGCTCTTCTTTGATGGATCCACATGTGACCGGGGGGCAGGAATCGGCATAGTATTAATTTCCCCTCGGGGAAGGAAGTATGAGTTTTCCTTGCCGATTGTTGCCACATCGACGAATAATCAGGCTGAGTATCAAGCTTTAATAAAGGGATTAGAGTTGTTAAGAGAAGTTCATGCTGATGCTGTTGAGGTCTTCGGGGATTCTATGCTAGTTATAAATCAATTGGCTGGAAGCTATGAATGCTGAAGTGAAGTTCTCATAACTTATTACGAAAGGAGTATGCAACTGTTAAAGGAATTCAAAGACATCCGATTAGAGTATGTTCCTCGATTGCATAATGAAGAGGCCAATCGGTTGGCTCAGCATGCCTCGGGATATCAGCCTATGATTAGTACGATATCGGCAATTGGTGCCGATGATTGGAGAAAAGAAATCATTGATTATTTGAAGGATCCATCTAAGAAAGTTGAAAGGCGGGTTCGGTTTCAAGCTACCAGGTATGTGCTCCTCGAAGATGAATTGTATTACCGAACTATTGATGGGATTCTTCTCCGATGCTTAGGTGATGATGAAGCTAGAAGTTTAATGGGAGAAATCCATGAAGGGGTATGTGGAGCACATCAGTCGGCTTTCAAGATGAAGTGGATGATTAGGAGGAATGGATATTATTGGCTGACTATACTTGAGGATTGCTTTAAGTATTTCAAAGGGTGTCAAGGGTGTCAAAAGTTTGGTAATGCTCAAAGGGCGCCTGCATCGGCTATGAATCCTATTATAAAGCCTTGGCCGTTCCGAGGATGGGCTATTGATTTGATCGGCGAGATTTATCCACCATCTAGCAAAGGGCATAAGTTTATTCTAGTTGCCACCGATTATTTCACCAAATGGGTTGAAGCTATTTCTTTGAAGAAAGTCACATTGGCCAATATGATTGATTTTGTGAAAGAGAATATTATTTACCGATTTGGGATTCCTCAAACAATTACTACCGATCAGGGCACTATGTTTACATCAGGGGAGTTTGATGAATTCGCAATCGGCATGGGGATTAAGGTGTTAAATTCTTCTCCTTACTATGCTCAAGCTAATGGGCAGGCCGAGGCGTCTAACAAAGGAATTATTAAGCTTATTAAACGGAAGATTGAAGAAAATCCTAGAAGGTGGCACACGTTGTTAAACGAGGCTTTATGGTCATACCGGATGGCTTGTCATGGATCGACCAAGGTTTCACCCTATCAATTGGTGTATGGGCATGATGCAGTATTACCTTGGGAAATTAAGGCTGGGTCTAGGCGATTATCTTTTCAAGATCAATTGGCTGCCGATGATTATGCTACTTTGATGACAGACGAGTTGGATGATCTAGCAGGGCATCGGCTGAGGGCTTTGATGAGTATAGAAGAGAATAAGAAAAGAGTTGCCAGATGGTATGATAAGAAGGTAAAAGCTAAGGAGTTTGCCGATGGGGACTTAGTATGGAAATTCATCTTACCTATCGGGACTAAAAGTCCAAAGTTTGGGAAGTGGTCTCCCAATTGGGAGGGTCCCTATCGGATAAGTCGATCGGCTCCTGGTAATGCCTACATTTTAGAAACTCTCGAAGGAGTTGAATTTCCCAGAGCATTAAATGGCAAATATCTAAAGAAATACTACCCCAGCATATGGATCGATGCATAAAAGTTTAAACGCCGATAACACTCCTATCGGCTGGATTGAAATATGTTTGGGGCCGGACATAATGTTTCAAAAGATGCCGATAACAATCCTATCGGCTAGACTAAATATCAAGAAAGCTGGAAAGCAGGGAGAAGTGGGTATGTTGCCGACGAAGAGCTCACATGTTTAGCAGCGCTTGGATGGCCGATATGGCACGTAGGCGGATCTGGTTGGCTGCTTCTATCTCTTTGACGTCTTCATCGGCAGAACCTTCTATCGGCTTCAATTTCTTCTTCAGCTGCAGTGCTTTGCGACCGTGGGCATTTCGCTCTTGCTCAAGGAGCTTGATGGTCTCTGGCAGTTGACTCTCTTCCTGTTGAGCTTGGGATAGGGCATCCTCCACTTGCTTGAGTTCTGCCAGCAGGGCTTCTCTTTTTGCCGATAGATCAGAGATCTTCTGCTTCAGCGCGTCTCCTGAGGACTTCAAGGTGCCGATGTTCTTGTGCTTCTCATCGGTCAGGAGCTTTTCTTTCATCATCTCCTCAGAAAGCCAGGTCTGAGCAGCTCTATCAGCAAGGCGCCGGGCGGCCCTCTGGTATTGCAGCTGGCGACTCTCTAGATGTGCTGCTTGGAAAAGGATTTCTTCGGCATCGGCGGGGATTTGGCCTCTCAGGGTCTTGAATAAAGCCTTGGCCGGATCAGAGTCATCAACTAGTTGGGCTGTGTCTTGGTGAAGGAGGGCAGACAGTTCTTCCAGCCTTGCCCTGATCTCTGCCGATGTAACCCCAACTGCTCGAGAGGAGCTTGCTTCCTCACCTTCATCTTCGGAGACGTCAATGGCAAAGGAGAAGAGGCTGTCAGGAGAGTCTTGTTCCTGCAAAAGAGATAAAGTGAATCATTCCATGGTCATATATTGATAAGTAATACTAATGGAGACTGGATTGCTTACTTGCTTTAAGGCGATCTCCTGCCTTTGACTCGAAGATGCCGATGGAATAACAGGTTGATCGGCTGAGATGGCCGGTTGGACTATGTCAGCTAAAAGAATAACGGAAATAATTGTAAAACAGAAGAGATGGATTCATCAGCAATAATCTCATAAAAATATGTTGCCTTGAGGAGGGATAGTGCTTGTCTGGATTGAAGAAACTACCGGTGATATGATTGAACCTGCCGGATCGGTAGTTTGCTCGCCTACATCGGCTGGTGTGTCTTCTGGCTGGGTTGCTTCTAATTGAGGCTCTTCTAGTTGGGGTTCTTCTGCTTGTGGTGCTTCTTGCGATTGAGGGGGAGATGGTGCTTGCTGAGTTTGAGTTTCTGGAGAAGAAGGAGAGGATTCCACCGGAATTGGAGATACCGGAAGAGGAGGGGGAGTTGCCACTTTTTGGCGCTTTGTTTGTGCCCTGGTACTCTTGGCACCTTTTCTCTTCTGCTAGCTGGACTGGGGGGCATCGGCACCTTTGCTTTTAGTTCTTGCCAATGCACTGGTTTGCTGTTACAGAAAGGAGAATTTGTGAGTACCAATGTAGCAGATGTAAAAGTAAGATCGGTATGAATGAAGAGGTTTAACAGTTACCTTAAAAGCCTGTGCTAGAGTGGAAGCAGCTACCGATGGTGATGTCTGAGTTCTCCTGGTGGAAAATTTCTTGAGGCGTATGCCTCGATGCATGATGGCGGCTAGGGTGGGAGCGTTGTGGCCGATTGAAGAGATTGGGCCTGATGCAAACAGGTCAATCGGCTTGCCACTCCTGCTGACCGATGGAGGGGTGTTATCAACCTGCAAAATGATACAAAAGTAAATCACCGGTAGAAATGAAATTGAGAGAATTGGAACATCGGTTCGAGGACACTTACAGTATCATTGGGGACTTTGTACTCGGGATCGATCATACCACGGTACATGAGGGCCGATCTGCAGAACAGTTGCTCCTTCCATTCTGCCCACCATTGCTTGTACGCCTGAGTGATGAAGGCGGCTGGAACCCACTCTGACAAGTCTACATCTGTATCGGCACTTGATGGCAGTTGGGCTACTCGAATCCATTCAAGGAGGCTAGTGATGGTTTCCCTAGGTTTTATCACATCGGCGTAACAGAGTGCAATCGGCAGCTGGCCGAAAGCTAATTGACGAGCTAATGCCAATGGGTTATAAAACTCATAAGTCTGGGGGGAGGTTTTCCCACTGCCAAAGAAATTCACTGGTATAGCTCTGGGAGTGACCAGTGCCATCATCACTTCATGGTCCTTGTTGAGAGCATCATTGAACGGGTTGAAGACCAGAGGAAACACAGTGTCTGGGTCGTCATAAGCCAACCATGCTCGCTGCTCTCTGGTCAAACCTTCATACAAGGTTTGGAAGAATCGGCTGACCTATCCTGCATTACCCCCTGTACCAGGCAGAACTATGATAGCTTCACCGAAGTTTAGGGGAGGGCGTGTTGCCGATTCTTCTTCATCCAGTTCATAATCTTCGGCTATGTCCATTGGAAAGCGCTGTGCAAAGAGGTCAAACTCGAGACGCTTGTGCATGTGGAGGCTGAGCCACATGTTGATGAACCACTAGGGACCTCCCAAGTTGCCGATAGGCTGGCCGAGTAGGAGTTTCCTCGTTACTTGGTGAAGGAGGTGGTAGGCTGCACCGAGCAGGTATCGGCCGAGGGGGAATCGGCCACCATTAGCCAAATTTTCTGCTGCTGATAGGTAGACGGAAGTTGGTCCTGCCGATCGGCCACAAAACACGAATTTATCTAACCACATGTTCAGGAAGCAGGTCTGCTCTTTTATGTTGACAGGGCCTGTTTTGCTTTATTTTTGGATGTACCCCGACCAACCGCCGATGGCACGAGTTTCTACCTTGGCCTTGGGTTGGTATCGAAGAAATGGGTGCTATCGGCAGAAGATACATCTAGGCCAGTGAGCATAACTACATCGGCAAGTGTAGGGGAAGCAGGGCCGTGGCCGAAGACAAAAGCATTGAGCATGTCTGACCAGAAATATGATGCAGCTATCAGCAGTGATTCATTCCTACGCATATCGGCAATAGACAACCTAATGCATTGGTCTAGTTTTCTATCACCCCACTGGACTTCATTTGAGTTGCTGACCCTCAAAAACCAATCCGTCCATCCCACGGTAGGACTGGGCCAAGAACGGAAAGTATCCTTCCACAGATCCAAAGAAAAGTTCTCAGCTCTAAAAGGGATCCTGTTGGTTTCTGTGTTAATGAGGTCGGTTGGATCTGGATCCCCTAACGGGCCAAGGCATTGGAGGTGTGGTTGATCGGTGGGGATGACAATTTTGTTGGACAAATCCTAATGGTTTTGAAGGTAAAAGAAAAACAAAGAAAGAAAAAGAAAATGTTTAGTAAAATGGATTGCGGATGAACAGGGGTGCGAGAAAAAGTACAAGAGATGGAGTGAAGAACTGACCTCAGGAACGATGAAGTTGACGGCCATCTTGTCACGAGGAGGGTGATCGAGGGCTTCAGAGGTTGTGAAGAAGGGACTTCGTCAGAGATCTTAGAGCTCTTGAACAGCGCCGCCGCCGGGAAAGTGGAGTTAGAGTTGTGGAATGATGTGATGGAGAAGGAGTACCCGAAAAGGAACTATTTATAGGACAAAACGGGCAAGGGAAAATTTGACTTATCTCTTCGCCGTATCCGTGAAATCCGAGGGTACTCAGGTAGATATAGTAACTGTTCGCACGGTAATCAAGGGATTGTGTAGGTGATTTGACAGGAAGCGGTCATTATCCAGAGATATTTTACTGTGCGGGATCTCCTGGTCGGTCCATCGGCAGCGCCTTGTAACGGTCATATTGCCGATGGGCGAATAAAGTGGAGATAGCCGTTTGGAAGGATAAGATATCGACGTCCTGATCAGTCCATCGGCAAGTCCTTGTAACATAATATTGCCGATGCGTGACTAAAATGGAAATGTCTGTTTGGGAAGTTGAGGATTTCGAGGAATCTGCGGAAGAATCAAATCAGAGTTGTTCAGATTAAGGCTGTCGGTTACCAGATTGGGAGCATTAATAGCGGAAAGGCATCATTACTGCAAAGAATTTCGGAGCATTAATGATTTCATACTCTGAAATTGGGGGGCATGTGTTGACACTGTTTTTGGGCACGTGTCCATGATTGGTAAAGTGTAGGTCGGTAAGATAAGACGACAGTGTTTGATCTACAGGATGAGTTGCCGATGAGGATGGTTGCCGATGGAGGAGTGGTTGAACGTGACCAAGTCCATAGGTGATGATGTGTTTGTGCCGATGGCTACGACAAGGGAGTCTACCGATGATATGGAGGGAGAGTCTAGAAGTTGCCGATCGGTTTGTGGAGGTGTTCCAGTTTGTCACGGGGGATAGTTTTATGTTTTCCTTAGTTATTTAAGTTGTTTTGTATACGGATTCTGTGTGATTTGGAATTCGAGTTCTAGTCGTGTCTGGTTGTAGCTCTTTGAGCAGGGTATAAATATGGACCCTAGGGCTTTGTAATCGATATCTATCAATCAAACACACGTTTTACTCACATTCCAAGCATCTACTTTTTCAACGACTTCGTCATACTTTTTCTATTCATTATGAGTTCTTAGGAATTCGTCGACTTAAGCTCGACGTGTTCTCAAGTTCCGCGTGAATACCTCTTGGCCGTGACATCCGGGCGCATCGCTGTTGTCGGGACCAAAGTATTCGAGTTACCACCTTTGCCGATAGTAAGGTCAAATCGGCTGGCACGCCTTAACGTTTAAATCGGGTATTAGCCCTTTGTGTTTGCAGATCAGGTTTTGCATCAACAGCTTCATCTAGTAGTTCCATTGGGTGCATCTATAGTTCCATTGGGTTTGTCCAAGTTGATTTCTGAGCATATAGTATGTTCCATGCAAACCGTGCACCTATCTTGCATCAAGATAAGAACTATCTCCAAAAAGAGAGAACAAATATTCCACTTGAGCCTCTTCACCAAACCGTGTAACTATCTTGCACCAAAACTAACACTATCTCCAAAGACGAAGTGAGATTCTATATGACACACGTCATCTAGGAGTTCTATTGGGTGCTTCCAATTATATTTCGAAGCATATGGTACGTTCCATGCAATTCGTGCACCTATCTTGCATCAAGATTAGCACTATCTCCAAACAAAAGCAAACTGAGCTTCCACTTGAGCCCCTTTACCCAGGAGTATCATCGGGTGCATCCAAAATGGTTTCTTAGCCTATGATGCATTAGGTGCAAACTGTGTACCTATCTTGCACCAAAACTAACTCTGTCTCCAAACAGATCGAAACGAGATTCCATATGACACATGTCATCTAGGAGTTCTATTGGGGTGCGTCCAAATGGATTTCTTAGCATATGGTATGTTCCATGCAAACCGTGCACCTATCTTGCATCAAGATTAGCACTATCTCAAAACAGATTGAACCGGCCTTCCACTTGAGCCTCTTCACCTAGGATTATCATCGGGTGCTTCCATATATGACACACGTCTCCAAACAGATTGAAGCAAGATTTCATATGACACACATGATCTAGGAGTTCTATTGGGTGCGTCCAAATTGATTTCTGAGAATATGGTATGTTCCATGCAAACCGTACACCTATCTTGCATCAAGATTAGCACTAACTCCAAACAGATCAAACCAAGCTTTCACTTGAGCCTCTTCACATAGGAGTACCATCGGGAACTTCCACAATGATTTCTGAGCCTATGGTGCACTGGCACAAACCATGCACCTATCTTGCACCGAAACTAATACTATCTCCAACTGGACTGAAGCGAGATTCCATATGATACACTTCATCTAGTAGTTCCATCGGATGCATCTACAGTTCCATCAGGTGTGTCCAAATTGATTTCTGAGCATATGGTATGTTCCATGCAAACCGTGCACCTATCTTGCATCAAGATTAGAACTATCTCCAAACAGATAGAACCAAGATTCCACATGAGCCTCTTCACCAAGGAGTACCATCGCGTGCGTCCAAAATAGTTTCTTAGCCTATGGTGCATTAGGCACAAACCGTGCACCTATCTTACACCGAAACTAACACTATCTCCAAAGAGGCCGAGGTGAGATTCTATATGACACACGTCATCTAGGAGTTCTATTGGGTGCTTCCAAATATATTTCTAAGCATATGGTACGTTCAATGCAATTCGTGCACCTATCTTGCATCAAGATTAGCACTATCTCTAAACAAAGCAAACTGAGCTTCCACTTAAGCCCCTTTACCTAGGAGTATCATCGGGTGCATCCAAAATGGTTTCTTAGCCTATGATGCATTAGGCGCAAACTGTGTACCTATCTTGCACCAAAACTAACTCTGTCTCCAAACAGACCAAAGCGAGATTCTATATGACACATGTCATCCAGGAGTTCTATTGGGGTGCGTCCAAATGGATTTCTTTGCATATGGTATGTTCCATGCAAATCATGCACCTATCTTGCATCAAGATTAGCACTATCTCCAAACAGATCGAATCGACCTTCCATTTGAGCCTCTTCACCTAGGAGTACGATCGGGAACTTCCACAACAATTTCTGAGCCTATGGTGCACTAGGTACAAAAAAATGGAACTACCTTGCACCGAAACTAATACTATCACCAACTAGACCGAAGCGAGATTCCATATGATACACTTTATCTAGTAGTTCCATTGGGTGCATCTACAGTTCCATCGGGTGTGTCCAAATTGATTTCTGAGCATATGTTATGTTCCATGCAAACCGTGCACCTATCTTGCATCAAGATTAGAACTATCTCCAAAAAGATAGAACCAAGATTCCACATGAGCCTCTTCACCAAGGAGTACCATCGCCCGTGTCAAAAATAGTTTCTTAGCCTTTGGTGCATTAGGCACAAACCGTGTACCTATCTTGCACCGAAACTAACACTATCTCCAAAGAGACCGAAGTGAGATTCTATATGACACACGTCATCTAGGAGTTCTAATGGGTGCTTCCAAATATATTTCTTAGCATATGGTATGTTCCATGAAAACCGTGCACCAATCTTGCATCAAGATTAACACTATCTCCAAACAGATCGAACCGACCTTGCACTTGAGCCTCTTCACCTAGGAGTATTATCGGGTGCTTCCATAATGGTTTCCGAGCCTATGGTGCATTATGCGCAAACCATGCACCAATCTTGCACCTAAACTGTCTCCAAATAGATTGAAGCGAGATTCCATATGACACACATGATCTAGGAGTTCTACCGGGTGCGTCCAAATTGATTTATGAGAATACAGTACGTTCCATGCAAACCGTACACCTATCTTTCCTCAAGATTAGCACTATCTCCAAACAGACAGAACCGAGCTTTCACATGAGCCTCTTCACCTTGGAGTACCATCGGGAACTTCCACAATGATTTCTCAGCCTATGGTGCACTGGGCACAAACCATGCAACTATCTTGCACCAAAACTAATACTATCTCCAACTGGACTGAAGCGAGATTCCATATGATACACTTCATCTAGTAGTTCCATCTGGTGCATCTACAGTTGCATCGGGTGTGTCCAAATTGATTTCTGTGCATATGGTATGTTCCATGCAAACCGTGCACCTATCTTGCATCAATATTAGAACTATCTCCAAGCAGACAGAACTAAGATTCCACATGAGCCTCTTCACCAAGGAGTACCATCGCGTGCGTCCAAAAAAGTTTCTTAGCCTATGGTGTATTAGGCACAATCCGTGTACCTAACTTGCACCAAAACTAACACTATCTCCAAAGAGACCGAAGTGAGATTCTATATGACACACATCATCTAGGAGTTCTATTGGATGCTTCCAAATATATTTCTAAGCATATGGTACGTTCGATGCAATTCGTGCACCTATCTTGCATCAAGATTAGTACTATCTCCAAACAAAGCAAACTGAGCTTCCACTTGAGCCCCTTTACCCAGGAGTATCATTGGGTGCATCCAAAATGGTTTCTTAGCCTATGATGCATTAGGCGCAAACTGTGTACCTATCTTGCACCAAAACTGACTCTGTCTCCAAATAGACCAAAGCGAGATTCCATATGACACATGTCATCTAGGAGTTCTATTGCGATGCATCCAAATAGATTTCTTGGCATATGATATGTTCCATGAAAACCGTGCACCTATCTTGCATCAAGATTAGCACTATCTCCAAACAGATCGAACCGACCTTCCACTTGAGCCTCTTCACCTAGGATTATCATCAGGTGCTTCCATAATGGTTTCTGAGCCTGTGGTGCATTATGCGCAAACGATGCACCAATCTTTCACCTAAACTAACACTGTCTCCAAACAGATTGAAGCGAGATTCCAAATGACACACATGATCTAGGAGTTCTATCGGGTGCGTCCAAATTGATTTATGAGAACATGGTATGTTCCATGCAAACCGTACACCTATCTTTCATCAAGATTAGCACTATCTCCAAACAGACCGAACCGGGCTTTCACTTGTGCCTCTTCACCTAGGAGTACCATCGGGAACTTCCACAACGATTTCTAAGCCTATGGTGCACTGGGCACAAACCATTCAACTATCTTGCACCGAAACTAATACTATCTTCAACTGGACCGAGGCGAGATTCCATATGATACACTTCATCTAGTAGTTCCATCGGGTGTGTCCAAATTGATTTCTGAGCATATGGTATGTTACATGCAAACCGTGCACCTATCTTGCATCAAGATTAGAACTATCTCTAAACAGACAGAACCACGGTTCCACATGAGCCTCTTCACCAAGGAGTAACAACGCGTGCATCCAAAATAGTTTCTTAGCCTATGGTGCATTTGGCACAAATCGTATACCTATCTTGCACCGAAACTAACACTATCTCCAAAGAGACCGAAGTGAGATTCTATATGACACATATCATCTAGGAGTTCTATTGGGTGCTTCCAAATATATTTCTAAGCATATGGTACGTTCGATGCAATTCGTGCACCTATCTTGTATCACGATTAGCACTATCTCCAAACAAAGCAAACTGAGCTTCCACTTGAGCCCCATTACCCAGGAGTATCATCAGGTGCATCCAAAATGGTTTCTTAGCCTATGATGCATTAGGCGCAAACTATGTAGCTATCTTGCACCAAAACTAACTCCGTCTCCAAACAGACCGAAGCGAGATTCCATATGACACATGTCATTTAGGAGTTCTATAGGGGTGCGTCCAAATGGATTTCTTAGCATATGGTATGTTCCATGCAAATCGTGCACCTATCTTGCATCAAGATTAGCATTATCTCCAAACAGATCGAACCGACCTTCCACTTGAGCCTCTTCACCTAGGAGTATTATCGGGTGCTTCCACAATGGTTTCCGAGGCTATGGTGCATTATGCGCAAACCATGCACCAATCTTGCAACTAAACTGTCTCCAAACAGATTGAAGCAAGATTCCATATGACACACATGATCTAGGAGTTCTATCGGGTGTGTCCAAATTGATTTCTGAACATATGGTACGTTCTATGCAAACCGTCCACCTATCTTTCATCAAGATTATCACTATCTCCAAATAGACCGAACCGAGCTTTCACTTGAGCCTCTACACCTAGGAGTGCCCTCGGGAACTTCCACAACGTTTTCTGAGCCTATGGTGCACTGGGCACAAACCATGCAACTATCTTGCACCGAAACTAATACTATCTTCAACTAGACCGAAGCGAGATTCCATATGATACACTTCATCTAGTAGTTCCATCTGGTGCATCTACAGTTCCATCGGGTTTGTCCAAATTGATTTCTGAGAATATGGTATGTTCCATGCAAACCGTACACCTATCTTTCATCAAGATTAGCACTATCTCCAAACAGACTGAACCGAGCTTTCACTTGAGCATCTTCACCTAGAAGTACCATTGGGAACTTCCACAACGATTTCTGAGCCTATGGTGCACTGGGCACAAACCATGCAACTACCTTGCACCGAAACTAATACTATCTCCAACTGGACTGAAGCGAGATTCCATATGATACACTTCATGAAGTAGTTCCATTGGGTGCATCTATAGTTCCATCGGGTGTGTCCCACTTGATTTCTGAGCATATGGTATGTTCCATGCAAACCATGCACCTATCTTGCATCAAGATTGGAACTATCTCTAAACAGACAGAACCAAGGTTCCACATAAGCCTCTTCACCAAGGAGTACCAACGCGTGCATCTAAAATAGTTTCTTAGCCTATGGTGCATTTGGCACAAACCGTATACCTATCTTGCACCGAAACTAACACTATCTCTAAAGAGACCGAAGTGAGATTCTATATGACACACATCATCTAGGAGTTCTATTGGGTGCTTCCAAATATATTTCTAAGCATATGGTACGTTCGATGCAATTCGTGCACCTACCTTGTATCAAGATAGCACTATCTCCAAACAAAGCAAACTGAGCTTCCACTTGAGCCCCATTACCCAGGAGTATCATCGGGTGCATCCAAAATGGTTTCTTAGCCTATGATGCATTAGGCGCAAACTATGTAGCTATCTTGCACCAAAACTAACTCCGTCTCCAAACAGACCGAAGCGAGATTCCATATGACACATGTCATTTAGGAGTTCTATAGGGGTGCGTCCAAATGGATTTCTTAGCATATGGTATGTTCCATTCAAATCGTGCACCTATCTTGCATCAAGATTAGCATTATCTCTAAACAGATCGAACCGACCTTCCACTTGAGCCTCTTCACCTAGGAGTATTATCGGGTGCTTCCACAATGGTTTCCGAGGCTATGGTGCATTATGCGCAAACCATGCACCAATCTTGCAACTAAACTGTCTCCAAACAGATTGAAGCAAGATTCCATATGACACACATGATCTAGGAGTTCTATCGGGTGTGTCCAAATTGATTTCTGAACATATGGTACGTTCTATGCAAACCGTCCACCTATCTTTCATCAAGATTATCACTATCTCCAAATAGACCGAACCGAGCTTTCACTTGAGCCTCTACACCTAGGAGTGCCCTCGGGAACTTCCACAACGTTTTCTGAGCCTATGGTGCACTGGGCACAAACGATGCAACTAACTTACACCGAAACTAATACTATCTCCAACTGGACCGAAGCGAGATTCCATGTGATACACTTCATCTAGTAGTTCCATCGGGTGCATCTACAGTTCCATCGGGTTTGTCCAAATTGATTTCTGAGAATAGGGTATGTTCCATGCAAACCGTACACCTATCTTTCATCAAGATTAGCACTATCTCCAAACAGACTGAACCGAGCTTTCACTTGAGACTCTTCACCTAGGAGTACCAATGGGAACTTCCACAACGATTTCTGAGCCTATGGTGCACTGGGCACAAACCATGCAACTATCTTGCACCGAAACTAATACTATCTCCAACTGGACTGAAGCGAGATTCCATATGATACACTTCATGAAGTAGTTCCATTGGGTGCATCTATAGTTCCATCGGGTGTGTCCCAATTGATTTCTGAGCATATGGTATGTTCCATGCAAACCGTGCACCTATCTTGCATCAAGATTGGAACTATCTCTAAACAGACAGAACCAAGGTTCCACATAAGCCTCTTCACCAAGGAGTACCAACGCGTGCATCCAAAATAGTTTCTTAGCCTATGGTGCATTTGGCACGAACCGTGTACCTATCTTGCACCGAAACTAACACTATCTTCAAAGAGACCGAAGTGAGATTCTATATGACACACATCATCTAGGAGTTCTATTGGGTGCTTCCAAATATATTTCTAAACATATGGTACATTCAATGCAATTCGTGCACCTATCTTGTATCAAGATTAGCACTATCTCCAAACAAAGCAAACTGAGCTTCCACTTGAGCCCCTTTACCCAGAAGTATCATCGGGTGCATCCAAAATGGTTTCTTAGCCTATGATGCGTTAGGTGCAAACTATGTACCTATCTTGCACCAAAACTAACTCCGTCTCCAAATAGACCAAAGTGAGATTCCATATGACACATGTCATCTAGGAGTTCTATTGCGATGCATCCAAATAGATTTCTTAGCATATGGTATGTTCCATGAAAACCGTGCACCTGTCTTTCATCAAAATTAGCACTATCTCCAAACAGATCGAACCGACCTTCCACTTGAGCCTCTTCACCTAGGAGTTTTATCGGGTGCTTCCATAATGGTTTCCGAGCCTATGGTGCATTATGCGCAAACCATGCACCAATCTTGCACCTAAAATGTCTCCAAACAGATTGAAGCAAGATTCCATATGACACACATGATCTAGGAGTTCTATCGGGTGCGTCAAAATTGATTTCTTAGAATACGGTACGTTCCATGCAAACCGTACACCTATCTTGCATCAAGATTAGCACTATCTCCAAACAGACCGAACCGAGCTTTCACTTGAGCCTCTTCACCTAGGAGTACCATCGGGAACTTCCACAACGGTTTCTGAGCCTATGGTGCACTGGGCACAAACCATGCAACTATCTTGCACCGAAACTAATACTATCTCCAACTGGACCGAAGCGAGATTCCATATGATACACTTCATCTAGTAGTTCCATCGGGTGCATCTACAGTTCCATCGGGTGTGTCCAAATTGATTTATAAGCATATGGTTTGTTCCATGCAAATCGTGCACCTATCTTGCATCAAGAATAGAACTATCTCCAAACAGACAGAACCGAGATTCCACATGAGCCGTGTAACGTCCTGCCTCCACGAGGCCGGGCCCGCTTACATCTGGCAGCTTTTCTAGGACATAGTCAGCCCCCACAGACCAACACTAGTCTTTTTTGCACACTTTGTCCTCACTCGTGCGCACCCGGGAAGTACTTCCCGGTCGGTCACCCATCTCTAAATTGCTCTAGACCAAGCACGCTTAACTTTAGAGTTATTTGGAGATGGGCTCCCGGAAAAGAAGTTGCAACTTGTTGGTATGAGTCTCCTATAATCCTATTAAGCCCTGGGCCGGGTGTTACATCCTCACCCTGATGAGGACATCCCTAGCATTCATTCATCTTCAAATGAAACTCCACTTGATATAAGTGGTCCAATTACAAGAAGTAGAGCTAAACAATTGGAGAAGGAAATTCATTCTCAGGTGAACGCTAACCTTATGTTTAATAATCAGTTTATGTTGAATGATCCTATACTTTTGAGTTCTTGTTTCAATGTCCTTAGGAATGATGGAGGGTATGAACCAGCATGGGATGAAGATGGATTCAAGCCTTTGGACATCTGAACCAAGAAGCCTATCGTGTGCATAAATAAAATGGTGGTTCATTACTTCTGCATGAGAAGGCAACCAGAAGCTAGATGGCTGACCCATGGTACAAATTCCAAGCATCACCACGGACAGAATACAAGGTGTTACGTGGCATTCTACAGGTGGATGAAAGCATCTTTAAGTCTATGTTGCAGCCCATCAAACGGTTCATTATTTAGACTTCCCAATAAAGAGTTATGCTCATTTTAGTAACTGCTGCCAGAAGCTGAGAAGACGCGCGAACCAGCCACGAAATCCACTAGTGGATGTGCATGCTGTCATGTATTCAAAGCTGAACGCCCCTATCTATATATATCTCTTGTACTAGACAATGAAAGGACAGATCTTGCTTGGTTAAAATTCAGAATACACAAACTCGTGGAGTTTTGTTTATGCGTGAGTCTTGAGAGGCTTGCAAAACTTGTTCTTTCGATTCCTGAGGGAGTTGTAGAACGCCGAACTGCGGTTCATCCAGTTTGTGCCTTCACGTCTATACGGCGTGATTGCGTGGGCTGTTCGTCGGTACGTGGAAGGGTGATTGTCTCGGTAGTTCGTCGCGTGGACAGCCTCGCGGTGCACTGCCTCTTCACCAGGTCACGCAGCGACAAGTTATCAAGTTCGCGAATCCTACGAGAAGATCGGGCCACAACGACTTGTCTCACGCTATCCCTAGGCGTGAGCATATCACCTGGTACCAAAGCCTTCGTTTCCTCGGTAGGATTGTTCTTGATTTTGGTAGGATAGAGTTTAAATACCTACTGTCCACTGAGAGCCAAAAAGAAAACCTACAGCCCAAATTCATATGTGCTACTGATTTTGTAGTTTGCTTTATCGAGTTTTAATCCTTTAATATTTGTCTAGTTGCTGAATTTTTCTTTTCCACATTGTTCTAGTTATTATCTTTGTTCTAATCATCAAATTGCTTGCTGCATGTACCCATCCATCCCACCCTTGATCTGATCATCATTGCTTGCTGCGTATATATAAACAAAAAAAAAATACCCACCCATCCCACCCTTGTTTTCTAACCGCCACATATTCCCCACCGCAGTTTCTTGTTTTTGTGTTGCACCATCCATCTTAGTGATCCCCTTTAGTTGAAAGTTGTGCTGCGTTTGACATAGAGGTTAAAAGAAAAGATGTCTATGGGTCAAAAGAAGGACTGAAAACGAGTTTTTTTTCCTAAAAAAAAGAGAAAAAAAAAGAAAAGCAAGAAAGAAAAAAAAAAGAAAAACAAAAAGAGAACTGTGTGCAGCACACCAAAAAGGGGTTTGGGCAGCAACAAGTTTTCGGTTGGTGCAAATTGGTGATCATCTATCCACTTACTACATCTCATTCCTTTCTTTGTGCATCCTTTCCTTTATATTCAGCAACTTAGACTTCTGTTCTTGGATTATTATTTGGTTTTGCATCACTACATTTCAGTGCATTCCACTAACATATTACCCCACCAAGCTCCACTTAAAGCACCGTGAGTTGTTGCACCGTCGTCGCTGTTACAATCACTCTTCCCTACAGATCGCAGCCCCGGTTCTTGCTCTTTTCAGGGAGAGAAAGAACTTGTTTTGTAAGTGGTGAGGGAGTGATTCCACATATATATTGTCCTTTTTTTCCCTCTGCTAACATGGCAGGACGTGGAGATGGTGCCGCTGTTTCGGTGGAGGAATTTCAGGAGTTGCGTACACAAATGAATGATTTGGTGCAGCAGCTCCAAACTCTCCAATTGAACATACCACGTCGAGAACCGCCACCAAATGAGGATGATGATATTGACGAGGAGGATGAGCCACCGCGTCGTCCCGCTGGTCGTGGACGTGGCGGGCGTGGTCATGGTCTTCTTAATTTTGGTCGTGCTCGGCGCATTCCTGTTCGAGGTGGACGAGATTATGATGGTGATGATGATATGTTGTCTGACATGGATGATCATCGCCATGGTGGCCATCGTGGTTATCGTGACCGCCACCGTCGCCTTGATGATGATGGTTTAAGCAAAGTGAAAGTGTCTATTCCAAAATTTAATGGAAAAGAAAGTGTTGATGATTATTTTGAGTGGGAGACTAAGGTTGAACAGATCTTTGATTTGTATCCTTATCCTCCTGTCAAGAAAGCAAAGTTTGCTGCAATTGAGTTTTCAGGCTATGCAATCACTTGGTGGAATCAAGTGTGTACTGAACTCCGACGCGCTGGACATGATCGTATTACTTGGGAAGACATGAAGAGGGAAATGCGACGTCGTTTTGTTCCTGCATATTACTCTCGTGATCTACATTTGAAGCTAAAATGTCTTGTGCAAGGTACTCGTACTGTTGATGAATATTTTCAAGAATTGGAAATGTGTTTACTTCGTACAGGGATTACTGAAGATGAGGAATCCACAATGGCTCGATTTCTGGTTGGCCTCAATAAGCCCATTGCTGATAAAGTGGATATGACAAACTACACATGTCTCACTGAGTTGGTACATTTTGCAAAAAGGGCAGAACGACAACTTGCTGGATCTTATAAAGATCGTGCTTCATTTTCAGCTCATAATAGTGCTACTTCATGGCGCCAGTCACAGCAGCACGGGTCAGGGGTGCACACACCTACATCTCGTGCAACTTCTTCCAAACATTTTGATTCCAAAGGCAAAGCTGTAAGCTCTACTCAGTCCAGCTCCTCTGCTACTGCAGCCCCAAGGCATACAAGCAAGATTGAGTGTTTTAAGTGTGGTGGTCATGGGCATAAGCAAGCTGAATGTCCCAATCGTCGTACGACTATTGCCCTTGCTGATGGTTCATATGGTTCACAAAGTGAAGAGGAGGACGAGTTTCACAATGTCTTTGCAGATCATACTCTTGACACTTGTGAGTATTCAGCTGAGGATGGTACTTTTGAGCTAGGTCTGAATTGTTTAGCTATTCAACCTATTCTAACTTTTGCTCCCAGTGACATGATAGAAGATGTTATTTCTCCATATTCTAATGAGATTACTAGTGCTGATTTTGATGAGTTGCTTGCTGATTTTCCTGATTTGGAGCCTTCTAAAATGAATAGATCATCTCCTTATTTGGTGGTTAGAAGAGTTCTTTCCACTCAGTTTGTTGCTGCTGAACAAGGACAACGTCATAATTTGTTTCAGTCCCGATGCAAAGTGAAAGGTCAAGTGTGTCGTTTCATCATAGATGGTGGGAGCTGCAATAATATTGTTAGTGCCTTGCTTGTTGAGAAGCTTGGCCTACCAACACGCCGCCATCCACACCCTTACCATATGCAGTGGCTGAATAATTCAGGGACAGTGAAGGTCTCATCCATGGTTCGTTTGTCTTTCTCCATTGGTGACTATCATGGTGAGGTTGATTGTGATATTGTACCCATGCAAGCATGCCATTTGCTGTTGGGTCGTCCATGGCAGTTGGATGTGGATTCGGTGCACTTTGGGCGGTCTAACAAGTATACTTTCATCCACAACGACAAGAAGGTGGTTCTTGTTCCATTATCTCCAGAAGAGATCTATGCTTCAGATGTGGCTCGCATGAAAAAAGAAGAATCTGACAAAAGAAAATTGAGTGAGGCTGCCAACACTAGTAAGGGAGAGACTTCTAACCAATCTAGCCACATAAAGCCTCTTTCCACTACAAAACAACACCACCAAAATGAGTGCTTATTTGTGAGCAGGAGTGATTTGAGAGAAGTGAGGAACACCACAGCCCCATTCTTTGTGCTCTTGCACAAGGAGGTCCTACTTTCAACTAACGATTTACCTTCATCGCTGCCTAGTGCTGTTCTTGATCTCTTACAGGACTTTGAAGATGTTTTTCCTGATGAGGTACCAGTTGGCCTTCCTCCACTCCATGGTATTGAGCATCAAATCGATTTGGTACCTGGAGCTTCTCTTCCCAATCGTCCAGCCTACCGTGCTAATCCTGAAGAAACCAAAGAAATTCAGCGACAGGTAAAAGAGCTTTTGGACAAAGGGTATGTTCGTGAATCTCTATCACCTTGTGTTGTTCCAGTACTTTTGGTCCCTAAGAAAGATGGATCTTGGTGCATGTGTGTCGATTGTCGTGCCATTAATGCTATAACTGTACGATATCGCCATCCCATTCCTAGGCTTGATGACATGTTAGATGAATTGAGCGGCTCAACTATTTTCACCAAGATTGATTTACGCAGTGGCTATCACCAAATTCGCATGAAAATTGGTGATGAATGGAAGACAGCATTTACAACCAAATTTGGCTTGTATGAATGGCTTGTGATGCCCTTTGGCTTGACAAATGCTCCTTCAACTTTTATGTGCTTAATGAATCATGTTTTACGAGCTTTCATTGGCAAGTTTGTAGTTGTTTATTTTGATGATATTCTGATCTATAGCAAATCATTTGATGAACATCTTGATCATATCCATCAAGTACTTGCTGTTTTGAGGGAAGAGAAATTGTATGCCAACATTGCTAAGTGCACATTTTGCACAGATCGTGTTGTTTTTCTTGGTTTTGTTGTGACTGCAGATGGCATCCAGGTTGATGAAGAGAAGGTTAAGGCAATAAAGGATTGGCCTACTCCTACAAATGTGAGCCAAATTCGAAGTTTCCATGGTCTTGCAGGTTTCTATCGACGATTTGTTAAAGATTTCAGCACGATCGCTGCACCACTTAACAACTTGACAAAGAAGGATGTTCCATTCAAATGGGGAGATGACCAAGAGCAAGCCTTTGTAGAGTTAAAAAGAAAGCTTTGTGAAGCACCACTGCTGCAGCTACCTAACTTCGGTAAGACTTTTGAGCTTGAATGTGATGCAAGTGGTATTGGCATTGGAGGTGTGCTACTTCAAGAAGGTAAACCTATTGCCTACTTTTCTGAAAAGTTAAATGGTCCACATCTGAATTATTCTGTCTATGATAAAGAGCTTTATGCCTTAGTTCGAGTTTTGGAAGTTTGGCAACATTATTTGTTACCTAAAGAATTTGTCATCCATTCTGATCATGAAGCTTTGAAATATTTAAAAAGTCAAGGCAAACTGAATCGTAGACATGCTAAATGGATCGAGTTCATAGAAACATTTCCGTATGTTGTTAAACATAAGCGTGGTAAAGATAACATTGTTGCAGATGCTTTGTCAAGAAGGTGTGGTTTGGTTACACAATTAGATACAAAAGTGCTTGGTTTGGAATCCATTAAAACACTCTATGCAACTGATTCTGATTTTAAAGAACCTTTCTCTCATTGCATTGCTGGAAAAGGCTGGGACAAGTATTATGTACATGATGGTTTTTTATTTCGAACTAACAAACTATGCATTCCAGCCTGCTCGATTCGTCAAGTTCTTTTACAGGAAGCACATGCTGGTGGCTTAGCTGGTCATTTTGGCATCAAAAAGACATTGGACATGCTCTCTGATCATTTCTTTTGGCCACATATGCGACGTGATGTTCAACGACATGTCGAGCGCTGCATAATCTGCTTGAAAGCTAAGTCCCGCCTTAATCCCCATGGTCTCTATACTCCATTACCAATCCCAACTGTACCTTGGGAAGATATATCCATGGATTTTATTCTGGGATTACCAAGGTCTCAGAGGGGGAGGGACTCTATCTTCGTTATTGTTGATCGCTTCTCAAAAATGGCACATTTTATTCCACGTCACAAGAGCGATGATGCTTCACACGTTGCTGATTTGTTTTTCAGGGAGATTGTTCGTTTACATGGAGTGCCAAAGACTATTGTTTCAGACCGAGATACAAAATTCCTGAGCTATTTTTGGAAGACATTATGGGCTAAACTTGGCACGAAGTTGTTATTTTTCACCACTTGTCACCCACAAACGGATGGGCAAACTGAAGTTGTCAACCGTACCCTGTCCACCATGCTGCGTGCCGTGCTAAAAAAGAATTTGAAGCAGTGGGAAGAATGTCTTCCACATGTCGAATTTGCTTATAATAGGGCACTACATTCCACAACAAATTTTTGTCCATTTGAAATTGTTTATGGTTTTAAGCCACATACTCCCATGGATCTTTTGCCTTTACCATTACAGGAACAAGTTAACTTGGATGCAGCGAAGAGATCCAACTTTATCAAGAAGCTACATGATGAGACAAGAAGAAATATTGAGAAGAAATCAGCACAATATGCAAAGCAAGCGAACAAAGGTAAGAAGAAGGTTACATTTCAGCCCGGTGACCTCGTGTGGTTGCATCTACGCAAGGATCGATTTCCCCAACAACGTAAGAGTAAGTTATCACCTAGAGGTGATGGTCCATTCAAGGTTCTAAAAAAGATAAATGATAATGCATACAAAATTGAGCTGCCACCTGAATATTCCAATGTTAGTCCAACATTCAATGTCAAAGACTTGCTTCCATTTGTTGGTGAGCCTGAGTCGAGGACGACTCCTTCTCAAGAGGGGGAGGCTGATGAGGACATCCCTAGCATTCATTCATCTTCAAATGAAACTCCACTTGATATAAGTGGTCCAATTACAAGAAGTAGAGCTAAACAATTGGAGAAGGAAATTCATTCTCAGGTGAACGCTAACCTTATGTTTAATAATCAGTTTATGTTGAATGATCCTATACTTTTGAGTTCTTGTTTCAATGTCCTTAGGAATGATGGAGGGTATGAACCAGCATGGGATGAAGATGGATTCAAGCCATTGGACATCTGAACCAAGAAGCCTATCGTGTGCATAAATAAAATGGTGGTTCATTACTTCTGCATGAGAAGGCAACCAGAAGCTAGATGGCTGACCCATGGTACAAATTCCAAGCATCACCACGGACAGATACAAGGTGTTACGTGGCATTCTACAGATGGATGAAAGCATCTTTAAGTCTATGTTGCAGCCCATCAAACGGTTCATTATTTAGACTTCCCAATAAAGAGTTATGCTCATTTTAGTAACTGCTGCCAGAAGCTGAGAAGACGCGCGAACCAGCCACGAAATCCACTAGTGGATGTGCATGCTGTCATGTATTCAAAGCTGAACGCCCCTATCTATATATATCTCTTGTACTAGACAATGAAAGGACACATCTTGCTTGGTTAAAATTCAGAATACACAAACTCGTGGAGTTTTGTTTATGCGTGAGTCTTGAGAGGCTTGCAAAACTTGTTCTTTCGATTCCAGAGGGAGTTGTAGAACGCCGAACTACGGTTCATCCAGTTTGTGCCTTCACGTCTATACGGCGTGATTGCGTGGGCTGTTCGTCGGTACGTGGAATTGTGATTGTCTCGGTAGTTCGTCGCGTGGACAGCCTCGCGGTGCACTGCCTCTTCACCAGGTCACGCAGCGACAAGTTATCAAGTTCGCGAATCCTATGAGAAGATCGGGCCACAACGACTTGTCTCACGCTATCCCTAGGCGTGAGCATATCACACCCCCTTAAGAGATCGACGTCCTCGTCGATCAACCCCAAGCCAGGAACGTCCCCTCTTGGCCACGTCCGTGCATCCAGTGCCAGCGCATATGCCATGCTTTGTGACCACTCCGGATCCACACCAACCATGCACACCATGCCTGCGCAACTGCGACACACGCGCCCGTGAAACCGCGAGGGTCGGCTCTGATACCATTGTGTAACGTCCCGCCTCCACGAGGCCGGGCCCGCTTACATCTGGCAGCTTTTCTAGGACATAGTCAGCCCCCACAGACCAACACTAGTCTTTTTTGCACACTTTGTCCTCACTCGTGCGCACCCGGGAAGTACTTCCCAGTCGGTCACCCATCCCTAAATTGCTCTAGGCCAAGCACGCTTAACTTTAGAGTTCTTTGGAAATGGGCTCCCGGAAAAGAAGTTGCAACTTGTTGGTATGAGTCTCCTATAATCCTATTAAGCCCTGGGCCGGGTGCTACAAGCCTCTTCACCAAGGAGTACCATCGCGTGCGTCCAAAATAGTTTCTTAGCCTCTGGTGCATTAGGCACAAACCGTGTACCTATCTTGCACCGAAACTAACGCTATCTCCAAAGAGACCGAAGTGAGATTCTATATGACACACGTCATCTAGGAGTTCTATTGGGTGCTTCCTAATATATTTCTAAGCATATGGTACGTTTGATGCAATTCGTGCACCTATCTTGCATCTAGATGAGCACTATCTCCAAACAAAGCAAACTGAGCTTCCACTTGAGCCCCTTTACCCAGGAGTATCATCGGGTGCATCCAAAATGGTTTCTTAGCCTATGATGCATTAGGCGCAAACTGTGTACCTATCTTGCACCAAAACTACCTCTTTCTCCAAACAGACCTAAGCGAGATTCTATATGACACATGCCATCTAGGAGTTCTATTGGGGTGTGTCCAAATAGATTTCTTAGCATATGGTATGTTCCATGCAAACCTTGCATCTATCTTGCATCAAGATTAGCACTATCTCCAAACAGATCGAACAGACCTTCCACTTGAACCTCTTCACCTAGGATTATCATCAGGTGCTTCCATAATGGTTTCTAAGCCTATGGTGCATTATGCGCAAACGATGCACCAATCTTTCACCTAAACTAACAATATCCCCAAAGAGATTGAAGCGAGATTCCAAATGACACACATGATCTAGGAGTTCTATCGGGTGCGTCCAAATTGATTTATGAGAACATGGTACGTTCCATGCAAACCGTACACCTATCATTCATCAAGATTAGCACTATCTCCAAATAGACTGAACCGGGCTTTCACTTGAGCCTCTTCACCTAGGAGTACCATCGGGAACTTCCACAACGATTTCTGAGCCTATGGTGCACTGGGCACAAACCATGCAACTATCTTGCACCGAAACTAATACTATCTCCAACTGGACCGAAGCGAGATTCCATATGATACACTTCGTCTAGTTGTTCCATCGGGTGCATCTACAGTTCCATCGGGTGTGTCCAAATTGATTTCTGAGCATATGGTATGTTCCATGCAAACCGTGCACCTATCTTGCATCAAGATTAGAACTATCTACAAACAGACAGAACCAAGGTTCCACATGAGCCTCTTCACAAAGGAGTACCAACGCGTGCATCCAAAATAGTTTCTTAGCCTATGGTGCATTTGGCACAAACCGTGTACCTATCTTGCACCGAAACTAACACTATCTCCAAAGAGACCGAAGTCAGATTCTATATGACACATGTTGACGGTCCTTAAGTATCAAATTTAATCATCAACTAAATAAAGAAAAGGATCCAAATGCAACCAACATCTAGAATTAGGGTTTTATCTGACAGAATTCCACAAGTTTTGGTGTTTGTCTATTTCTGCAGGGGGTTATCAGGAAATAAGGAAGAAAGGCCCACATGTCGGGATTGCATAGAGATATCAACGCACCGCGCAATTTTCTACCATCTAGAAGACTCTAGAAGCCACGGGGAGAAAGCAGAGGCCGAAAGGGGCCAGGCCCAGGGCGCCCGCCCTCCTTCCTTGGGCGTCCGCCCTGTCCTGGACTCTGTTCGGGACTCTCTTCGCACACGATGTTCCACCGACCTAAAGGATCAAGGATAACGTAGTACCACATCACCTACCGACCCAAAAACGCATAGAGGAGGAGGACTATATAAGGAGACCTCCCTGGCCCCTGGAGAAGACAAGAAGTTATCATAGAGTTGAGGGATGCCCTCGAAGGAAAACCTCTTCTCTAAATAATATTTATTTTTAGGCTTAGCAACCAATATAAGTAGAAATAGATCTTCTAGTTTCTACTAGATTGAGAGAGATAGAGTGAAGGTGTAGATCGGAGGAAGGCAGGCCTGTCGGTGTCTACTCCGAGTTGTACCTGCGGGATCAAGTCTTCTAACCCGAGGCTTGCTCCTAAGATTCTTCAGTAATTCGACTTCTAATTCTAGTAAGTTCTTGTTTTATTGTTCTTTGGTTTATGAGTTTACTTTAATCCTCTTCCGGTTGAGTATTAGAGTAATCATTGCTAGCGTAAACGTGGTGTTTAGGCTAGGGTACTCATAGATATCCCCTGACTAGCTGGACCGTGGTAGTAGCGAGGAACGTGATATTTCCGAGTTACCTTTGCAGCCTACATCTCGTTAGCAGGACGGGTAGGTTTATAGGTGCGGGTCGAACATCCTTTGTGGTGTCTAGATTCCGTAAGCTTCCCCAATAGAACAGTAGATCATCCTTACCAAGGTTAGAATGAGACTACGGTTGCAGTCTTCTCTATACATCACTCACATCGAGAAACATTCTTTATAGCCTAAAGGGATAGTAGCATTAGATGCACCCTTTCTCCCAGTGGTAAAAATATAAATACGATACTCTGGAAAACCTCCCGTGTGAAATGCTCACTGATATCCGTGCGCTTGCGGATCATTTTCTAATTGCGTTACCAAATATCAACAAGCATTTCTGGCGCCGTTGCCGGGGAGAAAGACGGTTTGCTGAGATAACTTTAAGTCTTGCTATTATCTTGTATTATACTTTTATACTTTAATTCTTTTATCTTTTTATTTTTATGGATAACTCAAATTCCATACCCATTATTAAATTTTTGCACCTTCAGAGACCAACTATAGACCATGGGAGTCAACAAGTCCTGCCCCTAATTATGATCTGTGCCCGAAGTTGATTGCAATAGGTCAAAACCAACCCTTTTCTATAGCTGAGGTCCTATCTTTTAATCAAGAAGATAATGCACTTTTAGCTACACCTAGGGAATCTGTTAATTTTTCTATAAATTCTGGTTTAAACCTAGCCCTAGAAGACCATGTTTTTTCTCGATATTTTCACATTGGTCTTAATCATATAACCTTTGGTAGAGTCTTTCTTTCTTTATCTTTTAGTAAAGGAAGGTATGTCTTCATTTGTGGACATCCTTCTTGTACTAGTCTTCATAGAAAAATCTTAGAGATAGAGAAGGAATCATCTCCCAAACAAGGAAAGGAAGTTTCAATAGCCGATTTCCAAACATTCCAATCTCATGATTCGGGTATCCAACCCATCCTTGAGCTTAATAATTTCTATTATGCTCTTTCTCTTGAACCTCCCGATGATCCTATGAATCTCTCTAGACATCCCCTGCATAAGAGTCACCAAGACCATAAGGAGGATCGAGAAGAGCAACATCAATGGCTAGAGGGCATTAAAAATCCATGTGCTATCACCACATTTGAGATCTCCAACCCTCTCTTCTTTTCTATTTATAAAAACTTTAAAAGAGTGGTTGTCGATGCATATGTTTATAATAAATATTGCAGATCTCGTTGAATTGATCTTGATATAGGTCAGCGTTGGAAGGGAAACCACTTCGCCGACATAAATTGATGGTTTCCCAAGGACAAGCTTAGTGTCTTAAAATAAGCACTGATCAGATCATAACATGAGCTTTTAATTACCTGGTGTATTGAGCATATAAGGATAATTGTAAAAATATTCCTTCGGGTATTCTTGTCACTAACCTTTCCAGGATTGGAGCAAGAAGATCGGATGAATGACAAGCACCAGGTATGCCCAACCAATCATCATGCAACATTGAATTAAATTCATCCAATCTTGAATTTTGCAAAATTCAAGCTTTGGGGAGTACTTTACATAAAAACATCCTTTGCCATGTTGCTATGTTGGTTGTCCCTACCTTTGAGACATGCTCTCTTAAATACTAATCACACTACTTCATCTCCGCTTGAGTAGATCTCTACAAATGCTGTCATGCTACCTTTGTCTATTTACTAGCAAGTGTTGGTTTGGAAGTACTCGACATACTTCCATTGGCTTTTAAATTAAACATGGTGCTTAGCTTAAACCGCCTTTCTTAATCTGATTAGACATGGAGTCTAGTTTGGTTATTGAACTAAAAACTGCTTGAGTAGACATTGGGATATTTTGTCGGACTAACCCCTGCAGGAAAACTTTCAATATTAACCTGGGCAGTCCTGAGATACAAACTCATTGGAGATAAAGGAGACACATGAAGTTTAACAATTTGAACAAGGAAGACATAGTTCATTCATCACAGAGAGATGATCCATGGAACAAGACAAAGAGTGCCACAAACACGATACACAACCGCTAAGAAAGGAAAGCTTCCACAAGGTGATACTATACCATCACTCTTCAATTAAGGTAACATCTTAAGGTACTTGACTATCGCTTTTATAAGTTTCTCCTTGGTTCTGGCACTCACATAGAATAAAGTGACAAACATGTATGATTTGTAGCTCCAAATTAACCAACCCAAATAATTCAACATGTTTAGTCCTTTAATCTTTGTTGTTAGTACTACCTTCATGATCCTACACTCCTAATCATATAAGCTAATATATTGCACATTCAATCTTTGGAAGATATAAACAAAACATAAGTATAGATAGATTATCTTTCTATTAGGTTGAGCCATCTGATCTGACAAATGCTACACTCATGATCCATCAACTTTGTCTTGCTCACTATGATTAAGGTTAGAGAAGAACAAATACACTTTTGGTTCTGTTGGTGTTCTCCACCGACAGGACCCATACACTTGATCGCTGCCTTGTCTCTATAAACAGGTACACTTCAAGTAAAACACAGAGGAGTTTTACAACTCCCAGACTCCACCAAGTGAAGGACCTAGATCTACGAGCACAAACACACTGAGCAGGATATTGCCAACACCAGACCTCGAACTGCTAGACAAACAAAGAACATGGGTGACTCCGTATCAAGAGGTGCAGACGTCAAGGTCCACACCCAATCAAATGATGCACCTAAAGGATGAAGACAGTGAGAAGTCTTGTCCAGAAGACTTAAAACATTGGATCCTTGTCAGAGGAGGTCAAGATCGTCGACTCAAGTCGCCTTTCCTGATCAAGAAGGACGACCCTGGTGTTCCAAGCATCGAATGCACAATCAACGGATACTCTTTTCAAAAGACACTCTACGACACCAGATCTAACGACAACATAATGGCGCAGTCACTTATCAGCTCCTACATGGAACCATGCCCCTACAACCAATATACATTCAGCTCCAGATGATTTTCTAGTCATTAACATGGGAGAAGACGAGTATTATCCACCCACCATCCTTGGAAGACCGTTCCTCAATACTATCAAAGACATCATCTACATTGGAACCGGAGAAGTCCACATGCACTTCCCCTCTGAGAAGGTACGCCGCTATTTTATTGATCCTAACTATATAGTTGAAGATTCTAAGCAGATCAGTATGAGAAGAAGGCGACGCAACCGAAACCAGAGGAGGCAAATCATCAAGGACGGATGGGCAGACTACCAAGGAGATGTAATAAGGTCCAAAGATATACATCTTAAACAGGATTGTCCTGAGGAGACCGTAGCACCGAGTCAGAAAGAGAAGATAGTTATACACGAAGAGGAGGCGCCACCGGAATCACCGACTACGCCATCCAGGAATCCCAGAACGACTGAGAAAACGGAGAGTCCCGTTCGGAGGACTTAAAAACACCGAACGCCTTGCCAAGAGGTAAACTTGGTAGTTATCCTTTCCCTTTCAATTATTTTAAAATAGTTTACTTAATTAGTTATATTTATACTATCCTAAAAAGAAAATAAAAATGAGAAAAAACTGTAAGCCCCATGTGAGTATACGAGTGGCATAAAACCCATAAGTACCTTCACTGTGGTGGCATAAAAATAAAATAAATATTTCTTTTCTGCTTTATAAAATAAAAATATAAAAACAGGGAGTAATATTTATTGAGGAAGCTCAACATGATGAAGGCTAGATATTTATGCTAACACTTAATTAGTTCCACAAGCTTTGATGTCTATTTGAGCTCCACAGAATTTAAGAATCAAGAAGACTAGCAGACGGAGGACATTCTAATCGCTGTCAGAATGCTGCTGACTTTCAAATACACCTCTGCCACCTCCTAGCTACATCAAAAAAAAATTACGTCAAAATTCAGCTTGGAGGAGAGCACCCCTATTTATCTCGCTAAGTATTTCTACCTATCTTTATACTTATATTATATTAGAATATTAAAATACATAAACTATGAAAAACCAAATAAAGATTTTGTGCTTATATATATATATCTTTTGCTTAATGTGTTTAATAGATAAATAAAGTGGCTATACTAATCTGAATCTTAATAATAAAACTCTAGCATGATATGATGAATAGTTGCTCTGCCTAATTTGCAAATTTGAAGTTCTCTCTCAAGTTTAGACATAACTGTTATAATTTAAAGCTTGCTCTAGATCTAAACTTGTGGGATGAAAACTTGATCTGAAATCTAAGTTGTTAACGGATATTATATGGGAAGGTTGAGCTGTTGTTTATCTATTCCTAGAGATGCTAGAATTCTAGAGAATTTTATCTTTGAAAAATCTTTAAAATATCACATGATGAGTTCCTGTATGACGAGAGTTTAAAATCCTACCACAGCCATATATACATGCTTATTAGACTTTGAGCCACACATTTACTTTTTACTGCTTATGAGCATTGAGTGTGGTCAAGTTGTGTAGACCCTTAGGAGCTTGTCATGCGGTTAAAATCAAGATTTACTTGCACGTTCACTCACACATGCTGCTTCTACTCCGGAAGTACGCATCCACATATATCCACTCATTTCCATCTCCAGATTCACCCAAAATTATTCTACTCCTAATCCGGGAGAGAATAGCCAAAAACATTTTCCTATCCCTGTTATTCCCGGTGAAATAAATGCTCCAGTTATTTTGGTTACTACCACTTGCTACATTATTTCAGGAGATGAGTGCTCTAAAAAAAGAAAAAAGAGAGAAATAATAAATACGAGGAAATAAAAAGGGGCAAGTGCCTGGAACCTCGAAGAAAAGAAAAAGTGAGACGAGAGGTAAAAATGGACAAGTATCCGACAGTAGAATTAGGGGTACAAGATACCCACATGAGAGGAAAGAAAAAGAAGAGCATCTCATTCTTCTCATAAAGTTTCAAAAAGCAAGTAAGGTATGTATCCCCTCAAAAGAGCAAAAAGTAGAATTAGACTTTCACCATTATTATCACCATCATCACCATACACCATTCATTCGCCACACATGCACATCTTGATTTGACTTATTGACTTGTTTCTCTGGATCCATGGTTTGACTATGCAATAAATGTCTTGTAAGTATGTATTAGCTGTCTCCCACCTATGAGCTCCAGATATCAAACCTTATTAGAATAGGGTGAGAGAGAAGGCAATATCACTATGCCTCATACCACAAATACTACATACTTTGAGAGAAGGCGTATATTATCACTGCCTTGGTAAGGATCCAGAAATACCACAAAAGAGAGACTAGAGAGAGTCATACAAGGAATCTCTAAGTTTTATTTGAAAATCTGCAAAAACTCCAGAGCTATAGTTAATCAAAGAACAAGAGACATGGCGCTTGACTTGACCGTTCTATCTTTTAACTGCTCAAGACACAGGTGACGGTTACAAGCCCCATGGTGAAAGGTAAAATGAGTAAGTTTTAAGTCTTACAGTTTATTCTAACTCAGAGATGAGATCTTGCTTGAATGTGTGTGTACTTTTAAGGCATGAAACCACTGCAGAAACTCTTGAGTTCATCCTTGCTCAGGGACGAGCAAGAGGTAAGCTTGGGGGAGTTGTTGACGGTCCTTAAGTATCAAATTTAATCATCAACTAAATAAAGAAAAGGATCCAAATGCAACCAACATCTAGAATTAGGGTTTTATCTGACAGAATTCCACGAGTTTTGGTGTTTGTCTATTTCTGCAGGGGGTTATTAGGAAATAAGGAAGCAAGGCCCACATGTCGGGATTACATAGAGATATCAACGCACCGTGCAATTTTCTACCATCTAGAAGACTCCAGAAGCCACGAGGAGAAAGCAGAAGCCGAAAGGGGCCAGGCCCAGGGCGCCCGCCCTCCTTCCCTGGGCGCCCGCCCTGTCCTGGACTCCGTTCGGGACTCTCTTCGCACACGATGTTCCACCGACCTAAAGGATCAAGGATAACGTAGTACCACATCGCCTACCGACCCAAAACCGCATAGAGGAGGAGGACTATATAAGGAGAACCCCCTGGCCCCTGGAGAAGACAAGAAGTTATCATAGAGTTGAGGGGTGCCCTCGAAGGAAAACCTCTTCTCTAAATAATATTTCTTTTTAGGCTTAGCAACCAATGTAAGTAGAAATAGATCTTCTAGTTTCTACTAGATTGAGAGAGATAGAGTGAAGGTGTAGATCGGAGGAAGGCCGGCCTGTCGGTGTCTACTCCGAGTTGTACCTGCGGGATCAAGTCTTCTAACCCGAGGCTTGCTCCTAAGATTCTTCAGTAATTCGACTTCTAATTCTAGTAAGTTCTTGTTTTATTGTTCTTTGCTTTATGAGTTTACTTTAATCCTCTTCCGGATGAGTATTAGAGTAATCGTTGCTAGCGTAAACGTGGTGTTTAGGCTAGGGTTCTCATAGATATCCCCTGACTAGCTGGACCGTGGTAGTAGCGAGGAACGTGACATTTCCGAGTTACCTTTGCAGCCCACATCTCGTTAGCAGGACGGGTAGGTTTATAGGTGCGGGTCGAACATCCTTTGTGGTGTCTAGATTCCGTAAGCTTCCCCAATAGAACAGTAGATCATCCTTACCAAGGTTAGAACGAGACTATGGATGCAGTCTTCTCTATACATCACTCACATCGAGAAACATTCTTTGTAGCCTAAAGGGATAGTAGCAATAGATTTGGTTAGTCAGATGCACCCTTTCTCCCAGTGGTAAAAATATAAATACGATACTCTGGAAAACCTCCCGGGTGAAATGCTCACCGATATCCGTGTGCTTGCGGATCATTTTCTAATTGCGTTACCAAATATCAACAAGCATTTCTGGCGCCGTTGCCGGGGAGAAAGACGGTTTGCTGAGATAACTTTAAGTCTTGCTATTATCTTGTATTATACTTTTATACTTTTATTCTTTTATCTTTTTATTTTTATGGATAACTCAAATTCCATACCCATTACTAAATTTTTTGCACCTTCGGAGACCAACCATAGACCATGGGAGTCAACAAGTCCTTCCCCTAATTATGATCTGTGCCCGGAGTTGATTGCAATATGTCAAAACCAACCCTTTTCTATAGCTGAGGTCCTATCTTTTAATCAAAAAGATAATGCACTTTTAGCTACACCTAGGGAATCTGTTAATTTTTCTATAAATTCTGGTTTAAACCTAGCCCTAGAAGACCATGTTTTTTTCTCGATATTTTCACATTGGTCTTAATCATATAACCTTTGGTAGAGTCTTTCTTTCTTTATCTTTTAGTAAAGGAAGGTATGTCTTCATTTGTGGACATCATTCTTGTACTAGTCTTCATAGAAAAATCTTAGAGATAGAGAAGGAATCATCTCCCAAACAAGGAAAGGAAGTTTCAATAGCCGATTTCCAAACATTCCAATCTCATGATTCGGCTATCCAACCCATCCTTGAGCTTAATAATATCCAATCTCATGATTCCAATTTCAATAGCACTATCTCCAAACAGATCGAACCGACCTTCCACTTGAGCAAAGCGAGATTCCATATGACACATGTCATCTAGGCGTTCTATTGCGATGCATCCCAATAGATTTCTTAGCATATGGTATGTTCCATGAAAACCATGCACCTATCTTTCATCAAGATTAGCACTATCTCCAAACAGATCGAACCGACCTTCCACTTGAGCCTCCTCACCTAGGAGTATTATCGGGTGCTTCCATAATGGTTTCCAAACATATGGTGCATTATGCGCAAACCATGCAACAATCTTACACAAACCATGCAACTATCTTGCACCGAAACTAATACTATCTCCAACTGGACTGAAGCGAGATTCCATATGATACACTTCATATAGTAGTTCCATCGGGTGCAACTACAGTTCCATCGGGTGTGTCCAAATTGATTTCTGAGCATATGGTATGTTCCATGCAAACAGTGCACTTATCTTGCATCAAGATTAGAACTATCTCCAAACAGACAGAACCAAGATTCCACAAGAGCCTCTTCACCAAGGAGTATCATCGCGTGCGTCCAAAATAGTTTCTTAGCATATGGTGCATTAGGCACAAACCGTGTACCTATCTTGCACCGAAACTAACACTATCTCCAAAGAGACCGAAGTGAGATTCTATATGACACACGTCATCTAGGAGTTCTATTGGGTGCTTCCAAATATATTTCTGAGCATATGGTACGTTCGATGCTATTCGTGCACCTATCTTGCATCTAGATTAGCACTATCTCCAAACAAAGCAAACTGAGCTTCCACTTGAGCCCCTTTACCCAGGAGTATCATCGGGTGCATCCAAAATGGTTTCTTAGCCTATGATGCATTAGGCGCAAACTATGTACCTATCTTGCACCAAAACTAGCTCTGTCTCCAAACATACCTAAGCGAGATTCTATATGACAAATGTCATCTAGGAGTTCTATTGGGGTGCGTCCAAATGGATTTCTTAGCATATGGTATGTTCCATGCAAACCGTGCACCTATCTTGCATCAAGATTAGCACTATCTCCAAACAGATTGAACCGACATTCCACTTGAGCCTCTTCACCTAGGATTATCATCAGGTGCTTCCATAATGGTTTCTGAGCCTATGGTGCATTATGCGCAAACGATGCACCAATCTTGACCTAAACTAACACTGTCTCCAAACAGAATGAAGCGAGATTCCAAATGACACACATGATCTTGGAGTTCTATCGGGTCCGTCCAAATTGATTTATGAGAACATGGTACGTTCCATGCAAACCGTACACCTATCTTACATCAAGATTAGCACTATCCCCAAACAGACCGAACTGGGCTTTCACTTGAGCCTCTTCACCTAGGAGTACCATTGGGAACTTCCACAATGATTTCTGAGCCTATGGTGCACTGGGCACAAACCATGCAACTATCTTGCACCAAAACTAATACTATCTTCAACTGGACCGAAATGAGATTCCATATGATACACTTAATCTAGTAGTTCCATCGGGTGCATCTACAGTTCCATCGGGTGTGTCCAAATTGATTTCTGAGCATATGGTATGTTCCATGCAAACCGTGCACCTATCTTGCATCAAGATTAGAACTATGTCCAAACAGACACAACCACGGTTCCACATGAGCCTCTTCACCAAGGAGTACCAACGCGTGCATCCAAAATAGTTTCTTAGCCTATGGTGCATTTGGCACAAACCGTGTACCTATCTTGCACCGAAACTAACACTATCTCCAAAGAGACCGAAGTGAGATTCTATATGACACACATGATCTAGGAGTTCTATTGGGTGCTTCCAAATATATTTCTAAGCATATGGTACGCTCGATGCAATTCGTGCACCTATCTTGTATCAAGATTAGCACTATCTCCAAACAAAGCAAATTGAGCTTCCACTTGAGCCCCTTTACCTAGGAGTATCATCTGGTGCATCCAAAATGGTTTCTTAGCCTATGATGCATTAGGCGCAAACTGTGTACCTATCTTACACCAAAACTAACTCTGTCTCCAAATAGACCAAAGTGAGATTCCATATGACACATGTCATCTAGGAGTTCTATTGCGATGCATCCAAATAGATTTCTTAGCATATGGTATGGTCTATGAAAACCGTGCACCTAGCTTTCATCAAGATTAGCACTATACCCAAACAGATTGAACCGACCTTCCACCTGAGCCTCTTCACCTAGGAGTATTATCGGGTGCTTCCATAATGGTTTCCGAGCCTATGGTGCATTATGCGCAAACCATGCACCAATCTTGCACCTAAACTGTCTCCAACAGATTGAAGCAAGATTCCATATGACACACATGATCTAAGAGTTCTATCGGGTGCGTCAAAATTGATTTCTGAGAATATGATATGTTCCATGCAAACCATACACCTATCTTGCATCAAGATTAGCACTATCTCCAAACAGACCGAACCGAGCTTTCACTTGAGCCTCTTCACCTAGGAGTACCATCGCGAACTTCCACAACGGTTTCTGAGCCTATGGTGCACTGGGCACAAACCATGCACCTATCTTGCACTAAACTAGTACTATCTCCAACTAGACTGAAGCGAGATTCCATATGATACAATTCATCTAGTAGTTTTATCGGGTGCATCTACAGTTCCATCGGGTGTGTCCAGATTGATTTCTGAGCATATGGTATGTTCCATACAAACCGTGCACCTATCTTGCATCAAGATTAGAACTATCTCCAAACAGGCAGAACCAAGATTCCACATGAGCCTCTTCACCAAGGAGTACCATCGCGTGCGTCCAAAATAGTTTCTTAGCCTATGGTGCATTAGGCACAAACCGTGTACCTATCTTGCACCGAAACTAACACTTTCTCCAAAGAGACCGAAGTGAGATTCTACATGACACACATCATCTAGGAGTTCTATTTGGTGCTTCCTAATATATTTCTAAGCATATGGTATGTTCGATGCAATTCGTGCACCTATCTTGCATCAAGATTAGCGCTATCTCCAAACAAAGCAAACTGAGCTTCCGCTTGAGCCCCTTTACCTAGGAGTATCATCGGGTGCATCGAAAATGGTTTCTCAGCCTATGATGCATTAGGCGCAAACTGTGTACCAATCTTGCACCAAAACTAACTCTGTCTCCAAACAGACCAAAGCGAGATTCTATATGACACATGTCATCTAGGAGTTCTATTGGGGTGCGTCCAAATATATTTCTTAGCATATGGTATGTTCCATGCAAACCGTGCACCTATTTTGCATCAAGATTAGCACTATCTCCAAATAGATTGAACCGACCTTCCAGTTGAGCCTCTTCACCTAGGATTATCATCGGGTGCTTCCATAATGGTTTCTAAGCCTATGGTGCATTATGCACAAACCTTGCACCAATCTTGCACCTAAACTAACACTGTCTCCAAACAAATTGAAGCGAGATTCCATATGACACACATGATCTAGGTGTTCTATCGGGTGCGTCCAAATTGATTTCTGAGAATATGGTACGTTCCATGCAAACTGTACACCTATCTTTCATCAAGATTAGCACTATCTCCAAACATACCAAACCAAGCTTTCACTTGAGCCTCTTCACCTAGGAGTATTATCGGGTGCTTCCACAACGATTTCTGAGCCTATGGTGCATTATGCGCAAACCATGCACCAATCTTGCACCTAAACTGTCTCCAAACAGATTGAAGCGAGATTCCATATGACACACATGATCTAGGAGTTCTATCGGGTGCGTCCAAATTGATTTTTGATAATACGGTACGTTCCATGCAAACCGTACACCTATCTTTCATCAAGATTAG
>NC_012877.2:30517898-30536571 GCF_000003195.3 Sorghum bicolor
TGTCCAAATTGATTTCTGAGCATATGGTATGTTCCATGCAAACCGTGCACCTATCTTGCATCAACTTTAGAACTATCTCCAAACAGACAGAACCAAGGTTCCACAAGAGCCTCTTCACCAAGGAGTACCAATGTGTGCGTCCAAAATAGTTTCTTAGCCTATGGTGCATTAGGCACAAACCGTGTACCTATCTTGCACCGAAACTAACACTATCTCCAAAGAGACCGAAGTGAGATTCTATATGACACACATCATCTAGGAGTTCTATTGGGTGGTTCCAAATATATTTCTAAGCATATGGTACGTTCGATGCAATTCGTGCACCTATCTTGTATCAAGATTAGCACTATCTCTAAACAAAGCAAACTGAGCTTCCACTTGAGCCCCTTTACCCAAGAGTATCATCGGGTGCATCCAAAATGGTTTCTTAGCCTATGATGCATTAGGCACAAACTGTGTACATATCTTGCACCAAAACTAACTCTGTCTCCAAATAGACCAAAGTGAGATTCCATATGACACATGTCATCTAGGAGTTCTATTGCGATGCATCCCAATAGATTTCTTAGCATATGGTATGTTCCATGAAAACCATGCACCTATCTTTCATCAAGATTAGCACTATCTCCAAACAGATCGAACTGACCTTCCACTTGAGCCTCTTCACCTAGGAGTATTATCGGGTGCTTCCATAATGGTTTCCAAACCTATGCTACATTATGCGCAAACCATGCAACAATCTTGCACCTAAACTATCTCCAAACAGATTGAAGCAAGATTCCATATGACACACATGATCTAGGAGTTCTATCGGGTGCGTCAAAATTGATTTCCGAGAATATGATATGTTACATGCAAACCGTACACCTATCTTTCATCAAGATTAGCACTATCTCCAAACAGACCGAACCAAGCTTTTACTTGAGCCTCTTCACATACGAGTACCATCGGGAACTTCCACAACGGTTTCTGAGCTTATGGTGCACTGGGCACAAACCATGCGCCTATCTTGCACCGAAACTAATACTATCTCCAACTAGACTGAAGCGAGATTCCATATGATACACTTCATCTAGTAGTTCTATCGGGTGTATCTACAGTTCCATCAGGTGTGTCCAAATTGATTTATGAGCATATGGTATGTTCCATGCAAACCGTGCACTTATCTTGCATCAAGATTAGAACTATCTCCAAACAAACAGAACCAAGATTCCACATGAGCCTCTTCACCAAGGAGTACCATCGCGTGCATCCAAAATAGTTTCTTAGCCTATGGTGCATTAGGCATAAACCGAGTACCTATCTTGCAAAGAAACTAACACTATCTCCAAAGAGACCGAAGTGAGATTCTATATGACACACGTTATCTAGGAGTTCTATTTGGTGCTTCCAAATATATTTCTAAGCATATGGTACGTTCGATGAAATTCGTGCACCTATCTTGCATCAAGATTAGCACTATCTCCAAACAAAGCAAACTGAGCTTCCTCTTGAGCCCCTTTACCTAGGAGTATCATCGGGTGCATCCAAAATGGTTTCTCAGCCAATGATGCATTAGGCGCAAACTATGTACCTATCTTGCACCAAAACTAACTCTGTCTCCAAACAGGCCAAAGCGAGATTCTATATGACACATGTCATCTAGGAGTTCTATTGGGGCGTCCAAATAGATTTCTTAGCATATGGTATGTTCCATGCAAACCGTGCACCTACTTTGCATCAAGATTAGCACTATGTCCAAATAGATCGAACCGAGCTTCCACTTGAGCCTCGTCACCTAGGATTATCATCGGGTGCTTCCATAATAGTTTCTGAGCCTATGGTGCATTATGTACAAACCATGCACCAATCTTGCACCTAAACTAACACTGTCTCCAAACAAATTGAAGCGAGATTCCATATGACACACATGATCTAAGAGTTCTATCAGGTGCGTCCAAATTGATTTATGAGAATATGGTACGTTCCATGCAAACCGTACACCTATCTTTCATCAAGATTAGCACTGTCTCCAAACATACCAAACCGAGCTTTCACTTGAGCCTCTTCACCTAGGAGTACCATCGGGAACTTCCACAATGATTTCTGAGCCTATAGTGCACTGGGCACAAACCATGCACCTATCTTGCACCGAAACTAATACTATCTCCAACTAGACCGAAGCGAGATTCCATATGATACACTTCATCTAGTAGTTCTATCGGGTGCATCTACAGTTCCATCGGGTGTGTCCAAATTGATTTCTGAGCATATGGTATGTTCCATGCAAACCGTGCACCTATCTTGCATCAAGATTAGAACTATCTCCAAACAGACAGAACCAAGATTCCACATGAGCCTCTTCACCAAGGAGTACCATCGCGTGCGTCCAAAATAGTTTCTTAGCCTATGGTGCATTAGGCACAAACCGTGTACCTATCTTGCACCGAAACTAACACTATCTCCAAAGAGACCGAAGTGAGATTCTATATGACACACGTCATCTAGGAGTTATATTGGGTGCTTCCAAATATATTTCGAAGCATATGGTACATTCGATGCAATTCGTGCACCTATCTTGCATCAAGATTAGCACTATCTCCAAACAAAGCAAACTGTGCTTCCGCTTGAGCCCCTTTACCTAGGAGTATCATCGGGTGCATCCAAAACGGTTTCTTAGCCTATGATGCATTAGGCGCAAATTGTGTACCTATCTTGCACCAAAACTAACTCTGTCTCCAAACAGACCAAAGCGACATTCTATATGACACATGTAATCTAGGAGTTCTATTGGGGTGCGTCCAAATAGATTTCTTAGCATATGGTATGTTCCATGCAAATCGTGCACCTATCTTGCATCAAGATTAGCACTATCTCCAAAGAGATCGAACCGACCATCCACTTGAGCCTCTTCACCTAGGATTATCATTGGGTGCTTCGATATTGGTTTCTAAGCCTATGGTGCATTATGCGCAAACCATGCACCATTCTTACACCTCAACTAACACTGTCTCCAAACAGATTGAAGTGAGATTCCATATGACACACATGATCTAGGAGTTCTATCGGGTGCGTCCAAATTGATTTTTAAGAATATGGTACGTTCCATGCAAACCGTACACCTATCTTTCATCAAGATTAGCACTATCTCCAAACAGACCAAACTGAGCTTTCACTTGAGCCTCTTCACATAGGAGTACCATCGGGAACTTCCACAACGGTTTCTGAGCCTATGGTGCACTAGGCACAAACCATGCACCTATCTTGCACCGAAACTAATACTATCTCCAACTAGACTGAAGCGAGATTCCATATGATACACTTCATCTAGTAGTTCTATCGGGTGCATCTACAGTTCCATCGGGTGTGTCCAAATTGATTTCTGAGCATATGGTATGTTCCATGCAAACCGTGCACCTATCTTGCATCAGGATTAGAACTATCTCCAAACAGACAGAACCAAGATTCCACATGAGCCTCTTCACCAAGGAGTACCACCGCGTGCGTCCAAAGTAGTTTCTTAGCCTATGGTGCATTAGGCACAAACCGTGTACCTATCTTGCACCGAAACTAACACTATCTCTAAAGAGACCGAAGTGAGATTTTATATGACACACATCATCTAGGATTTCTATTTGGTGCTTCCAAATATATATCTAAGCATATGGTACGTTCGATGCAATTCGTGAATCTTGCATAAAGATTAGCACGACCTCCAAACAAAGCAAACTGAGTTTCCGCTTGAGCCCCTTTACCTAGGAGTATTATCGGGTGCATCCAAAATGGTTTCTCAGCCTATGAGGCATTAGGCGTACACTGTGTACCTATCTTGCACCAAAACTAACTCTGTCTCCAAATAGACCAAAGCGAGATTCTATATGACACATGTCATCTAGGACTTCAATTGGGGTGCGTCCAAATAGATCTCTTAGCATATGGTATGTTCCATGCAAACCGTGCACCTATCTTGCATCAAGATTAGCACTATCTCCAAATAGATCGAACCGACCTTCCACTTGAGCCTCTTCACGTAGGATTATCATCGGGTGCTTCCATAATGGTTTCTGCCTATGGTGCATTATGCACAAACCATGCACCAATCTTGCACCTAAACTAACACTGTCTCCAAACAAATTGAAGCGAGATTCCATATGACACACATGATCTAGGAGTTCTATCGGGTGCGTCCAAATTGATTTCTGAGAATATGCTACGTTCCATGCAAACCGTACACCTATATTTCATCAAGAATAGCACTATCTCCAAACATACCAAACCGATCTTTCACTTGAGCCTCTTCACCTAGGAGTACCATCGGGAAATTCCACAACGATTTCTGAGCCTATGGTGCACTGGGCACAAACCATGCAACTATCTTGCACCGAAACTAATACAATCTCCAACTAGACCAAAGCAAGATTCCATATGATACACTTCATCTAGTAGTTCCATCGGGTGCATCTACAGTTCCATCGGGTGTGTCCAAATTGGTTTCTAAGCATATGGTATGTTCCATGCAAACTGTGCACCTATCTTGCAGCAAGATTAGAACTATCTCCAAACAGACAGAACCAAGATTCCACATGAGCCTCTTCACCAAGGAGTACCATCGCGTGTGTCGAAAATAGTTTCTTAGCCTATGGTGCATTAGACACATACCGTGTACCAATCTTGCACCGAAACTAACACTATCTCCAAAGAGACCGGAGTGAGATTCTATATGACACACGTCATCTAGGAGTTCTATTGGGTGCTTCCAAATATATTTCGAAGCATATGGTACGTTGATGCAATTCGTGCACCTATCTTGCATCAAGATTAGCACTATCTCCAAACAAATCAAACTGAGCTTCCACTTGAGCCCCTTTACCTAGGAGTATCATCGGGTGCATCCAAAAAGGTTTCTTAGCCTATGATGCATTAGGCGTAAATTGTGTACCTATCTTGCACTAAAACTAACTCCGTCTCTAAACAGACCAAAGCAAGATTCTATATGACACATGTCATCTAGGAGTTCTATTGGGGTGCGTCCAAATAGATTTCTTAGCATATGGTATGTTCCAAGCAAACCGTGCACCTATCTTGCATCAAGATTAGCACTATCTCCAAACAGATCGAACCGACCTTCCACTTGAGCCTCTTCACCTAGGATTATCCTCAGGTGCTTCCATAATGGTTTCTGAGCCTATGGTGCATTATGCACAAACCATGCACCAATCTTGCACCTAAACTAACACTGTCTCCAAACAAATTGAAGCGAGATTCCATATGACACACATGATCTAGGAGTTCTATCGGGTGCGTCCATATTGATTTCTGAGAATATGGTACGTTCCATGCAATCCGTACACCTATCTTTCATCAAGATTAGCACTATCTCCAAACATACCAAACCAAGCTTTCACTTGAACCTCTTCACCTAGGAGTACCATCGGGAACTTCCACAACGATTTCTGAGCCTATGGTGCACTGGGCACAAACCATGCACCTATCTTGCACCGAAACTAATACTATCTCCAACTAGACCGAAGCGAGATTCCATATGATACACTTCATCTAGTAGTTCTATCGGGTGCATCTACAGTTCCATCGGGTGTGTCCAAATTGATTTCTGAGCATATGGTATGTTCCATGCAAACCGTACACCTATCTTGCATCAAGATTAGAACTATCTCCAAACAGACAGAACCAAGATTCCACATGAGCCTCTTCACCAAGGAGTACCATCGCGTGCGTCCAAAATAGTTTCTTAGCCTATGGTGCATTAGGCACAAACCGTGTACCTATCTTGCACCGAAACTAACACTATCTCCAAAGAGACCGAAGTGAGATTCTATATGACACACGTCATCTAGGAGTTATATTGGGTGCTTCCAAATATATTTTGAAGCATATGGTACATTCGATGCAATTCGTGCACCTATCTTGCATCAAGATTAGCACTATCTCCAAACAAAGCAAACTGAGCTTCCGCTTGAGCCCCTTTACCTAGGAGTATCATCGGGTGCATCCAAAATGGTTTCTTAGCCTATGATGCATTAGGCGCAAATTGTGTACCTATCTTGCACCAAAACTAACTCTGTCTCCAAACAGACCAAAGCGAGATTCTATATGACACATGTAATCTAGGAGTTCTATTGGGGTGCGTCCAATAGATTTCTTAGCATATGGTATGTTCCATGCAAATCGTGCACCTATCTTGCATCAAGATTAGCACTATCTCCAAACAGATCGAACCGACCTTCCACTTGAGCCTCTTCACCTAGGATTATCATTGGGTGCTTCGATATTGGTTTCTGAGCCTATGGTGCATTATGCGCAAACCATGCACCATTCTTACACCTCAACTAACACTGTCTCCAAACAGATTGAAGTGAGATTCCATATGACACACATGATCTAGGAGTTCTATCGGGTGCGTCCAAATTGATTTCTAAGAATATGGTACGTTCCATGCAAACCGTACACCTATCTTTCATCAAGATTAGCACTATCTCCAAACAGACCAAACCGAGCTTTCACTTGAGCCTCTTCACATAGGAGTACCATCGGGAACTTCCACAACGGTTTCTGAGCCTATGGTGCACTAGGCACAAACCATGCACCTATCTTGCACCGAAACTAATACTATCTCCAACTAGACTGAAGCGAGATTCCATATGATACACTTCATCTAGTAGTTCTATCGGGTGCATCTACAGTTCCATCGGGTGTGTCCAAATTGATTTCAGAGCATATGGTATGTTCCATGCAAACCGTGCACCTATCTTGCATCAGGATTAGAACTATCTCCAAACAGATAGAACCAAGATTCCACATGAGCCTCTTCACCAAGGAGTACCACCGCGTGCGTCCAAAGTAGTTTCTTAGCCTATGGTGCATTAGGCACAAACCGTGTACCTATCTTGCACCGAAACTAACACTATCTCTAAAGAGACCGAAGTGAGATTTTATATGACACACATCATCTAGGAGTTCTATTTGGTGCTTCTAAATATATATCTAAGCATATGGTACGTTCGATGCAATTCGTGAATCTTGCATCAAGATTAGCACGACCTCCAAACAAAGCAAACTGAGCTTCCGCTTGAGCCCCTTTACCTAGGAGTATTATCGGGTGCATCCAAAATGGTTTCTCAGCCTATGAGGCATTAGGCGTACACTGTGTACCTATCTTGCACCAAAACTAACTCTGTCTCCAAACAGACCAAAGCGAGATTCTATATGACACATGTCATCTAGGACTTCAATTGGGGTGCGTCCAAATAGATTTCTTAGCATATGGTATGTTCCATGCAAACCGTGCACCTATTTTGCATCAAGATTAGCACTATCTCCAAATAGATCGAACCGACCTTCCACTTGAGCCTCTTCACCTAGGATTATCATCGGGTGCTTCCATAATGGTTTCTGCCTATGGTGCATTATGCACAAACCATGCACCAATCTTGCACCTAAACTAACACTGTCTCCAAACAAATTGAAGCGAGATTCCATATGACACACATGATCTAGGAGTTCTATCGGGTGCGTCCAAATTGATTTCTGAGAATATGCTACGTTACATGCAAACCGTACACCTATATTTCATCAAGATTAGCACTATCTCCAAACATACCAAACCGAGCTTTCACTTGAGCCTCTTCACCTAGGAGTACCATCGGGAAATTCCACAACGATTTCTGAGCCTATGGTGCACTGGGCACAAACCATGCAACTATCTTGCACCGAAACTAATACAATCTCCAACTAGACCAAAGCGAGATTCCATATGATACACTTCATCTAGTAGTTCCATCGGGTGCATCTACAGTTCCATCGGGTGTGTCCAAATTGATTTCTAAGCATATGGTATGTTCCATGCAAACCGTGCACCTATCTTGCAGCAAGATTAGAACTATCTCCAAACAGACAGAACCAAGATTCCACATGAGCCTCTTCACCAAGGAGTACCATCGCGTGTGTCGAAAATAGTTTCTTAGCCTATGGTGCATTAGACACATACCGTGTACCAATCTTGCACCGAAACTAACACTATCTCCAAAGAGACCGGAGTGAGATTCTATATGACACACGTCATCTAGGAGTTCTATTGGGTGCTTCCAAATATATTTCGAAGCATATGGTACGTTGATGCAATTCGTGCACCTATCTTGCATCAAGATTAGCACTATCTCCAAACAAATCAAACTGAGCTTCCACTTGAGCCCCTTTACCTAGGAGTATCATCGGGTGCATCCAAAAAGGTTTCTTAGCCTATGATGCATTAGGCGTAAATTGTGTACCTATCTTGCACCAAAACTAACTCTGTCTCTAAACAGACCAAAGCAAGATTCTATATGACACATGTCATCTAGGAGTTCTATTGGGGTGCGTCCAAATAGATTTCTTAGCATATGGTATGTTCCAAGCAAACCGTGCACCTATCTTGCATCAAGATTAGCACTATCTCCAAACAGATCGAACCGACCTTCCACTTGAGCCTCTTCACCTAGGATTATCATTGGGGGCTTCCATATTGGTTTCTCAGCCTATGGTGCATTATGCACAAACCATGCACCACTCTTGCACCTAAACTAACACTGTCTCCAAACAGATTGAAGCGAGATTCCATATGACACACATGATCTAGGAGTTCTATCGGGTGCGTCCAAATTGATTTCTAAGAATATGGTACGTTCCATGCAAACCGTACACCTATCTTTCATCAAGATTAGCACTATCTCCAAACAGACCGAACCGAGCTTTCACTTGAGCCTCTTCACATAGGAGTATGATCGGGAACTTCCACAACGGTTTCTGAGCCTATGGTGCACTGGGCACAAACCATGCACCTATCATGCACCGAAACTAATACTATCTCCAACTAGACTGAAGCGAGATTCCATATGATACAATCTAGTAGTTCTATCGGGTGCATCTATAGTTCCATCGGGTGTGTCCAAATTGATTTCTGAGCATATGGTATGTTCCATGCAAACCGTGCACCTATATTGCATCAAGATTAGAACTATCTCCAAACAAACAGAACCAAGATTCCACATGAGCCACTTCACCAAGGAGTACCATCGCGTGTGTCCAAAATAGTTTCTTAGCCTATGGTGCATTAGGCACAAACCGTGTACCTATCTTGCACCGAAACTAACACTATCTCCAAATAGACCGAAGTGAGATTCTATATGACACACATCATCTAGGAATTCTATTTGGTTCTTCCAAATATATTTCTAAGCATATGGTACGTTCGATGCAATTCGTGCACCTATCTTGCATCAAGATTAGCACTATCTCCAAACAAAGCAAACTGAGCTTCCGCTTGAGCCCCTTTACCTAGGAGTATCATCGGGTTCATCCAAAATGGTTTCTCAGCCTATGATGCCTTAGGCGCAAACGATGTACCTATCTTGCACCAAAACTAACTCTGTCTCCAAACAGACCAAAGCGAGATTCTATATGACACATGTCATCTAGGAGTTCTATTGTGTGCGTCCAAATTGATTTCTGAGAATATGGTACGTTCCATGCAAACCGTACACCTATATTTCATCAAGATTAGCACTATCTCCAAACATACCAAACTGAGCTTTCACTTGAGCCTCTTCACCTAGGAGTACCATCGGGAAATTCCACAACGATTTCTGAGCCTATGGTGCACTGGGCACAAACCATGCAACTATCTTGCACCGAAACTAATACTATCTCCAACTAGACCGAAGCGAGATTCCATATGATACACTTCATCTAGTAGTTCCATCGGGTGCATCTACAGTTCCATCGGGTGTGTCCAAATTGATTTCTAAGCATATGGTATGTTCCATGCAAGCCGTGCACCTATCTTGCAGCAAGATTAGAACTATCACCAAACAGACAGAACCAAGATTCCACATGAGCCTCTTCACCAAGGAGTACTATTGTGTGCGTCCAAAATAGTTTCTTAGCCTATGGTGCATTAGGCACAAACCGTGTACCTATCTTGCACCGAAACTAACACTATCTCCAAAGAGACCGAAGTGAGATTCTATATGACACACATCATCTAGGAGTTCTATTTGGTGCTTCCAAATATATTTCTAAGCATATGGTACGTTCGATGCAATTCGTGCACCTATCTTGTATCAAGATTAGCACTATCTCCAAACAAAGCAAACTGAGCTTCCGCTTGAGCCCCTTTACCTAGGAGTATCATCGGGTGCATCCAAAATGGTTTCTCAGCCTATGATGCCTTAGGCGCAAACTGTGTACCTATCTTGCACCAAAACTAAGTCTGTCTCCAAACAGACCAAAGCGAGATTCTATATGACACATATCATCTAGGAGTTCTATTGGGGTGCATCCAAATAGATTTCTTAGAATATGGTATGTTCCATGCAAACCATGCACCTATTTTGCATCAAGATTAGCACTATCTCCAAATAGATCGAACCAACCTTCCACTTGAGCCTCTTCACCTAGGATTATCATCGCGTGCTTCCATAATGGTTTCTGAGCCTATGGTGCATTTTGCACAAACCATGCACCAATCTTGCACCTAAACTAACACTGTCTCTAAACAAATTGAAGCGAGATTCCATATGACACACATGATCTAGGAGTTCTATCGGGTGCGTCCAAATTGATTTCTAAGAATATGGTACGTTCCATGCAAACCGTACACCTATCTTTCATCTAGATTTGCACTATCTCCAAATAGACCGAACCGAGCTTTCACTTGAGCCTCTTCACAAAGGAGTACCATCGGGAACTTCCACAATGATTTCTGAGCCTATGGTGCACTGGGCACAAACTATGCACCTATCTTGCACCGAAATTAATACTATCTCCAACTAGACTGAAGCGAGATTCCATATGATACACTTCATCTAGTAGTTCTATCGGGTGCATCTACAGTTCCATCGGGTGTGTCCAAATTGATTTCTAAGCATATGGTATGTTCCATGCAAACCGTGCACCTATCTTGCATCAAGATTAGAACTATTCCAAACAGACAAAACCAAGATTTCACATGAGCCTCTTCACCAAGGAGTACCATCGCGTGCGTCCAAAATAGTTTCTTAGCCTATGGTGCATTAGGCACAAACCGTGGACCTATCTTGCACCGAAACTAACACAATCTCCAATGAGACCGAAGTGAGATTCTATATGACACACATCATCTAAGAGTTCTATTTGGTGCTTCCAAATATATTTCTAAGCATATGGTACGTTCGATGCAATTTGTGCACCTATCTTGCATCAAGATTAGCACTATCTCCAAACAAAGCAAACTGAGCTTCCGCTTGAGCCCCTTTACCTAGGAGTATCATCGGGTGCATCCAAAATGGTTTCTCAGCTTATGATGCATTAGGCGCAAACTGTGTACCTATCTTGCACTAAAACTAACTCTGTCTCCAAACAGACCAAAGCGAGATTCTGTATGACACATGTCATCTAGGAGTTCTATTGGGGTGCGTCCAAATAGATTTCTTAGCATATGGTATGTTCCATGCAAACCATGCACCTATTTTGCACCAAGATTAGCACTATCTCCAAATAGATTGAACCAAACTTCCACTTGAGCCTCTTCACCTAGGATTATCATCGGGTGCTTCCATAATGGTTTCTGAGCCTATGGTGCATTATGCACAAACCATGCACCAATCTTGCACCTAAACTAACACTGTCTCCAAACAAATTGAAGCGAGATTCCATATGACACACATGATCTAGGAGTTCTATCGGGTTCGTCCATATTGATTTCTGAGAATATGGTACGTTCCATGCAATCCGTACACCTATCTTTCATCAAGATTAGCACTATCTCCAAACATACCAAACCGAGCTTTCACTTGAGCCTCTTCACCTAGGAGTACCATCGGGAACTTCCACAACGATTTCTGAGCCTATGGTGCACTGGGCACGAACCATGCAACTATCTTGCACCGAAACTATTACTATCTCCAACTAGACCGAAGCGAGATTCCATATGATACACTTCATCTAGTTGTGCCATCGGGTGCATCTACAGTTCCATCGGGTGTGTCCAAATTGATTTCTGAGCATATGGTATGTTCCATACAAACCGTGCACCTATCTTGCATCAAGATTAGAACTATCTCCAAACAGACAGAACCAAGATTTCACATGGGCCTCTTCACCAAGGAGTACCATCGCGTGCGTCCAAAATAGTTTCTTAGCCTATGGTGCATTAGGCACAAATCGTGTACCTATCTTGCACCGAAACTAACACTATCTCCAAAGAGACCGAAGTGAGATTCTATATGACACACATCATCTAGGAGTTCTATTGGGTGGTTCCAAATATATTTCTAAGCATATGGTACGTTCGATGCAATTCGTGCACCTATCTTGTATCAAGATTAGCACTATCTCCAAACAAAGCAAACTGAGCTTCCGCTTGAGCCCCTTTACCTAGGAGTATCATCGGGTGCATCCAAAATGGTTTCTCAGCCTATGATGCATTAGGCGCAAACTGTGTACCTATCTTGCACCAAAACTAACTCTGTCTCCAAACAGACCAAAGCGAGATTCTATATGACACATGTCATCTAGGAGTTCTATTGGGGCGCGTCCAAATAGATTTCTTAGCATATGGTATGTTCCATGCAAACCATGCACCTATGTTGCATTAAGATTAGCACTATCTCCAAATAGATCGAACCAACCTTCCACTTGAGCCTCTTCACCTAGGATTATCATCGGGTACTTCCATAATGGTTTCTGAGCCTATGGTGCATTATGCACAAACCATGCACCAATCTTGCACCTAAACTAAAACTGTCTCCAAACAGATTGAACCGAGATTCCATATGACACACATGATCTAGGAGTTCTATCGAGTGCGTCCAAATTGATTTCTAAGAATATGGTACGTTCCATGCAAACCGTACACCTATCTTTCATCAAGATTTGCACTATCTCCAAATAGACCGAACCGAGCTTTCACTTGAGCCTCTTCACAAAGGAGTACCATCGGGAACTTCCACAACGATTTCTGAGCCTATGGTGCACTGGGCACAAACTATGCACCTATCTTGCACCGAAATTAATACTATCTCCGACTAGACTGAAGCGAGATTCCATATGATACACTTCATCTAGTAGTTCTATCGGGTGCATCTACAGTTCCATCGGGTGTGTCCAAATTGATTTCTTAGCATATGGTATGTTCCATGCAAACCGTGCACCTATCTTGCATCAAGATTAGAACTATTCCAAACAGACAAAACCAAGATTTCACATGAGCCTCTTCACCAAGGAGTACCATCGCGTGCGTCCAAAATAGTTTCTTAGCCTATAGTGCATTAGGCAGAAACCATGGACCTATCTTGCACCGAAACTAACACAATCTCCAAAGAGACCGAAGTGAGATTCTATATGACACACGTCATCTAAGAGTTCTATTTGGTGCTTCCAAATATATTTCTAAGCATATGGTACGTTCGATGCAATTTGTGCACCTATCTTGCATCAAGATTAGCACTATCTACAAACAAAGCAAACTGAGCTTCCGCTTGAGCCCCTTTACCTAGGAGTATCATCGGGTGCATCCAAAATGGTTTCTCAGCTTATGATGCATTAGGCGCAAACTGTGTACCTATCTTGCACTAAAACTAACTCTGTCTCCAAACAGACCAAAGCGAGATTCTATATGACACATGTCATCTAGGAGTTCTATTGGGGTGCGTCCAAATAGATTTCTTAGCATATGGTATGTTCCATGCAAACCATGCACCTATTTTGCATCAAGATTAGCACTATCTCCAAATAGATTGAACCAAACTTCCACTTGAGCCTCTTCACCTAGGATTATCATCGGGTGCTTCCATAATGGTTTCTGAGCCTATTGTGCATTATGCACAAACCATGCACCAATCTTGCACCTAAACTAACACTGTCTCCAAACAAATTGAAGCGAGATTCCATATGACACACATGATCTAGGAGTTCTATCGGGTGCGTCCATATTGATTTCTGAGAATATGGTACGTTCCATGCAATCCGTACACCTATCTTTCATCAAGATTAGCACTATCTCCAAACATACCAAACCGAGCTTTCACTTGAGCCTCTTCACCTAGGAGTACCATCGGGAACTTCCACAACGATTTCTGAGCCTATGGTGCACTGGGCACAAACCATGCACCTATCTTGCACCGAAACTAAAACTATCTCCAACTAGACCGAAGCGAGATTCCATATGATACACTTCATCTAGTAGTTCTATCGGGTGCATCTACAGTTCCATCGGGTGTGTCCAAATTGATTTCTGAGCATATGGTATGTTCCATGCAAACCGTGCACCTATCTTGCATCAAGATAAGAACTATCTCCAAACAGAGAGAACCAAGATTCCACATGAGCCTCTTCACCAAGGAGTACCATCGCGTGCGTCCAAAATAGTTTCTTAGCCTATGGTGCATTAGGCACAAACCGTGTACCTATCTTGCACCGAAACTAACACTATCTCCAAAGAGACCGAAGTGAGATTCTATATGACACACGTCATCTAGGAGTTATATTGGGTGCTTCCAAATATATTTTGAAGCATATGGTACATTCGATGCAATTCGTGCACCTATCTTGCATCAAGATTAGCACTATCTCCAAACAAAGCGAACTGAGCTTCCGCATGAGCCCCTTTACCTAGGAGTATAATCGGGTGCATCCAAAACGGTTTCTTAGCCTATGATGCATTAGGCGCAAATTGTGTACCTATCTTGCACCAAAACTAACTCTGTCTCCAAACAGACCAAAGCGAGATTCTATATGACACATGTAATCTAGGAGTTCTATTGGGGTGTGTCCAAATAGATTTCTTAGCATATGGTATGTTCCATGCAAATCGTGCACTATCTTGCATCAAGATTAGCACTATCTCCAAACAGATCGAACCGACCTTCCACTTGAGCCTCTTCACCTAGGATTATCATTGGGTGCTTCGATATTGGTTTCTGAGCCTATGGTGCATTATGCGCAAACCATGCACCATTCTTACACCTCAACTAACACTGTCTCCAAATAGATTGAAGTGAGATTCCATATGACACACATGATCTAGGAGTTCTATCGGGTGCGTCCAAATTGATTTCTAAGAATATGGTACGTTCCATGCAAACCGTACACCTATCTTTCATCAAGATTAGCACTATCTCCAAACAGACCAAACCGAGCTTTCACTTGAGCCTCTTCACATAGGAGTACCATCGGGAAGTTCCACAACGGTTTCTGAGCCTATGGTGCACTAGGCACAAACCATGCACCTATCTTGCACCGAAACTAATACTATCTCCAACTAGACTGAAGCGAGATTCCATATGATACACTTCCTCTAGTAGTTCTATCGGGTGCATCTACAGTTCCATCGGGTGTGTCCAAATTGATTTCAGAGCATATGGTATGTTCCATACAAACCGTGCACCTATCTTGCATCAGGATTAGAACTATCTCCAAACAGACAGAACCAAGATTCCACATGAGCCTCTTCACCAAGGAGTACCACCGCGTGCGTCCAAAGTAGTTTCTTAGCCTATGGTGCATTAGGCACAAACCGTGTACCTATCTTGCACCGAAACTAACACTACCTCTAAAGAGACCGAAGTGAGATTTTATATGACACACATCATCTAGGAGTTCTATTTGGTGCTTCCAAATATATATCTAAGCATATGGAACGTTCGATGCAATTCGTGAATCTTGCATCAAGATTAGCACGACCTCCAAACAAAGCAAACTGAGCTTCCGCTTGAGCCCCTTTACCTAGGAGTATTATCGGGTGCATCCAAAATGGTTTCTCAGCCTATGAGGCTTTAGGCGTACACTGTGTACCTATCTTGCACCAAAACTAACTCTGTCTCCAAACAGACCAAAGCGAGATTCTATATGACACATGTCATCTAGGACTTCAATTGGGGTGCGTCCAAATAGATTTCTTAGCATATGGTATGTTCCATGCAAACCGTGCACCTATTTTGCATCAAGATTAGCACTATCTCCAAATAGATCGAACCGACCTTCCACTTGAGCCTCTTCACCTAGGATTATCATCGGGTGCTTCCATAATGGTTTCTGCCTATGGTGCATTATGCACAAACCATGCACCAATCTTGCACCTAAACTAACACTGTCTCCAAACAAATTGAAGCGAGATTCCATATGACACACATGATCTAGGAGTTCTATCGGGTGCGTCCAAATTGATTTCTGAGAATATGCTACGTTCCATGCAAACCGTACACCTATATTTCATCAAGATTAGCACTATCTCCAAACATACCAAACCGAGCTTTCACTTGAGCCTCTTCACCTAGGAGTACCATCGGGAAATTCCACAACGATTTCTGAGCCTATGGTGCACTGGGCACAAACCATGCAACTATCTTGCACCGAAACTAATACAATCTCCAACTAGACCAAAGCGAGATTCCATATGATACACTTCATCTAGTAGTTCCATCGGGTGCATCTACAGTTCCATCGGGTGTGTCCAAATTGATTTCTAAGCATATGGTATGTTCCATGCAAACCGTGCACCTATCTTGCAGCAAGATTAGAACTATCTCCAAACAGACAGAACCAAGATTCCACATGAGCCTCTTCACCAAGGAGTACCATCGCGTGTGTCGAAAATAGTTTCTTAGCCTATGGTGCATTAGACACATACCGTGTATCAATCTTGCACCGAAACTAACACTACCTCCAAAGAGACCGGAGTGAGATTCTATATGACACACGTCATCTAGGAGTTCTATTGGGTGCTTCCAAATATATTTTGAAGCATATGGTACGTTGATGCAATTCGTGCACCTATCTTGCATCAAGATTGGCACTATCTCCAAACAAATCAAACTGAGCTTCCACTTGTGCCCCTTTACCTAGGAGTATCATCGGGTGCATCCAAAAAGGTTTCTTAGCCTATGATGCATTAGGCGTAAATTGTGTACCTATCTTGCACCAAAACTAACTCTATCTCTAAACAGACCAAAGCAAGATTCTATACGACACATGTCATCTAGGAGTTCTATTGGGGTGCGTCCAAATAGATTTCTTAGCATATGGTATGTTCCAAGCAAACCGTGCACCTATCTTGCATCAAGATTAGCACTATCTCCAAACAGATCGAACCGACCTTCCACTTGAGCCTCTTCACCTAGGATTATCATTGGGGGCTTCCATATTGGTTTCTCAGCCTATGGTGCATTATGCGCAAACCATGCACCACTCTTGCACCTAAACTAACACTGTCTCCAAACAGATTGAAGCGAGATTCCATATGACACACATGATCTAGGAGTTCTATCGGGTGCGTCCAAATTGATTTCTAAGAATATGGTACGTTCCATGCAAACCGTACACCTATCTTTCATCAAGATTAGCACTATCTCCAAACAGACCGAACCGAGCTTTCACTTGAGCCTCTTCACATAGGAGTATGATCGGGAACTTCCACAACAGTTTCTGAGCCTATGGTGCACTGGGCACAAACCATGCACCTATCTTGCACCGAAACTAATACTATCTCCAACTAGACTGAAGTGAGATTCCATATGATACACTTCATCTAGTAGTTCTATCGGGTGCATCTACAGTTCCATCGGGTGTGTCCAAATTGATTTCTAAGCATATGGTATGTTCCATGCAAACTGTGCACCTATATTGCATCAAGATTAGAACTATCTCCAAACAAACAGAACCAAGATTCCACATGAGCCACTTCACCAAGGAGTACCATCGCGTGCGTCCAAAATAGTTTCTTAGCCTATGGTGCATTAGGCACAAACCGTGTACCTATCTTGCACCGAAACTAACACTATCTCCAAAGAGACCGAAGTGAGATTCTATATGACACACATCATCTAGGAGTTCTATTTGGTTCTTCCAAATATATTTCTAAGCATATGGTACGTTCGATGCAATTCGTGCACCTATCTTGCATCAAGATTAACACTATCTCCAAACAAAGCAAACTGAGCTTCCGCTTGAGCCCCTTTACCTAGGAGTATCATCGGGTTCATCCAAAATGGTTTCTCAGCCTATGATGCCTTAGGCGCAAACGATGTACCTATCTTGCACCAAAACTAACTCTGTCTCCAAACAGACCAAAGCGAGATTCTATATGACACATGTCATCTAGGAGTTCTATTGTGTGCGTCCAAATTGATTTCTGAGAATATGGTACGTTCCATGCAAACCGTACACCTATATTTCATCAAGATTAGCACTATCTCCAAACATACCAAACTGAGCTTTCACTTGAGCCTCTTCACCTAGGAGTACCATCGGGAAATTCCAGAACGATTTCTGAGCCTATGGTGCACTGGGCACAAACCATGCAACTATCTTGCACCGAAACTAATACTATCTCCAACTAGACCGAAGCGAGATTCCATATGATACACTTCATCTAGTAGTTCCATCGGGTGCATCTACAGTTCCATCGGGTGTGTCCAAATTGATTTCTAAGCATATGGTATGTTCCATGCAAGCCGTGCACCTATCTTGCAGCAAGATTAGAACTATCTCCAAACAGACAGAACCAAGATTCCACATGAGCCTCTTCACCAAGGAGTACTATTGTGTGCGTCCAAAATAGTTTCTTAGCCTATGGTGCATTAGGCACAAACCGTGTACCTATCGTGCACCGAAACTAACACTATCTCCAAAGAGACCGAAGTGAGATTCTATATGACACACATCA
>NC_012877.2:30536671-30537557 GCF_000003195.3 Sorghum bicolor
TTTCTAAGCATATGGTACGTTCGATGCAATTCGTGCACCTATCTTGCATCAAGATTAGCACTATCTCCAAACAAAGCAAACTGAGGTTCCGCTTGAGCCCCTTTACCTAGGAGTATCATCGGGTTCATCCAAAATGGTTTCTCAGCCTATGATGCCTTAGGCGCAAACTGTGTACCTATCTTGCACCAAAACTAAGTCTGTCTCCAAACAGACCAAAGCGAGATTCTATATGACACATATCATTTAGGAGTTCTATTGGGGTGCGTCCAAATAGATTTCTTAGAATATGGTATGTTCCATGCAAACCATGCACCTATTTTGCATCAAGATTAGCACTATCTCCAAATAGATCGAACCAATCTTCCACTTGAGCCTCTTCACCTAGGATTATCATCGCGTGCTTCCATAATGGTTTCTGAGCCTATGGTGCATTTTGCACAAACCATGCACCAGTCTTGCACCTAAACTAACACTGAATCTAAACAAATTGAAGCAAGATTCCATATGACACACATGATCTAGGAGTTCTATCGGGTGCGTCCAAATTGATTTCTGAGAATATGGTACGTTCCATGAAAACTGTACACTTATCTTTCATCAAGATTAGCACTATCTCCAAACATACCAAACCGAGCTTTCACTTGAGCCTCTTCACCTAGGAGTACCATCGGGAACTTCCACAACGATTTCTGAGCCTATGGTGCACTGGGCACAAACCATGCAACTATCTTGCACCGAAACTAATACTATCTCCAACTAGACCGAAGCGAGATTCCATATGATACACTTCATCTAGTAGTTCTATCGGGTGCATCTACAGTTCCATTGGGTGCGTCCAAATTGATTTCTAAGCATATGGTATGTTCCATGCAAACCGTGCACCTAT
>NC_012877.2:30537919-30540946 GCF_000003195.3 Sorghum bicolor
ATCGCGTGCGTCCAAATAGTTTCTTAGCCTATGGTGCATTAGGCACAAACCGTGTACCTATCTTGCACCGAAACTAACACTATCTCCAAAGAGACCGAAGTGAGATTCTATATGACACACGTCATCTAGGAGTTCTATTGGGTGCTTCCAAATATATTTCGAAGCATATGGTACGTTCGATGCAATTTGTGCACCTATCTTGCATCAAGATTAGCACTATCTCCAAACAAAGCAAACTGAGCTTCCACTTGAGCCCCTTTACCTAGGAGTATCATCAGGTGCATCCAAAATGGTTTCTTAGCCTATGATGCATTAGGCGCAAATTGTCTACCTATCTTGCACCAAAACTAACTCTGTCTCCAAACAGACCAAATCAAGATTCTATATGACACATGTCAACTAGGAGTTCTATTGGGGTGCGTCCAAATAGATTTCTTAGCATATGGTATGTTCCTTGCAAACCGTGCACCTATCTTGCATCAAGATTAGCACTATCTCCAAACAGATCGAACCGACCTTCCACTTGAGCCTCTTCACCTAGGATTATCATTGGGTGCTTCCATATTGGTTTCTGAGGCTATGGTGCATTATGCGCAAACCATGCACCATTCTTGCACCTAAACTAACACTGTCTCCAAACAGATTGAACCGAGATTCCATAGGACACACATGATCTAGGAGTTCTATCGGGTGCGTCCAAATTGATTTCTAAGAATATGGTACGTTCCATGCAAACCGTACACCTATCTTTCATCAAGATTTGCACTATCTCCAAATAGACCGAACCGAGCTTTCACTTGAGCCTCTTCACAAAGGAGTACCATTGGGAACTTCCACAACGATTTCTGAGCCTATGGTGCACTGGGCACAAACTATGCACCTATCTTGCACCGAAATTAATACTATCTCCAACTAGACTGAAGCGAGATTCCATATGATACACTTCATCTAGTAGTTCTATCGGGTGCATCTACAGTTCCATCGGGTGTGTCCAAATTGATTTCTAAGCATATGGTATGTTCCATGCAAACCGTGCACCTATCTTGCATCAAGATTAGAACTATTCCAAACAGACAAAACCAAGATTTCACATGATCCTCTTCACCAAGGGTACCATCGCGTGCGTCCAAAATAGTTTCTTAGCCTATGGTGCATTAGGCACAAACCGTGGACCTATCTTGCACCGAAACTAACACAATCTCCAATGAGACCGAAGTGAGATTCTATATGACACACATCATCTAAGAGTTCTATTTGGTGCTTCCAAATATATTTCTAAGCATATGGTACATCCGATGCAATTTGTGCACCTATCTTGAATCAAGATTAGCACTATCTCCAAACAAAGCAAACTGAGCTTCCGCTTGAGCCCCTTTACCTAGGAGTATCATCGGGTACATCCAAAATGGTTTCTCAGCTTATGATGCATTAGGCGCAAACTGTGTACCTATCTTGCACTAAAACTAACTCTATCTCTAAACAGACCAAAGCAAGATTCTATATGACACATGTCATCTAGGAGTTCTATTGGGGTGCGTCCAAATAGACTTCTTAGCATATGGTATGTTCCAAGCAAACCGTGCACCTATCTTGCATCAAGATTAGCACTATCTCCAAACAGATCGAACCGACCTTCCACTTGAGCCTCTTCACCTAGGATTATCATTGGGGGCTTCCATAATGGTTTCTGCCTATGGTGCATTATGCACAAACCATGCACCACTCTTGCACCTAAACTAACACTGTCTCCAAACAAATTGAAGCGAGATTCCATATGACACACATGATCTAGGAGTTCTATCGGGTGCGTCCAAATTGATTTCTGAGAATATGCTACGTTCCATGCAAACCGTACACCTATATTTCATCAAGATTAGCACTATCTCCAAACATACCAAACCGAGCTTTCACTTGAGCCTCTTCACCTAGGAGTACCATCGGGAAATTCCACAACGATTTCTGAGCCTATGGTGCACTGGGCACAAACCATGCAACTATCTTGCACCGAAACTATTACTATCTCCAACTAGACCGAAGCGAGATTCCATATGATATACTTCATCTAGTAGTTCCATCGGGTGCATCTACAGTTCCATCGGGTGTGTCCAAATTGATTTCTGAGCATATGGTATGTTCCATACAAACCGTGCACCTATCTTGCATCAAGATTAGAACTATCTCCAAACAGACAGAACCAAGATTCCACATGAGCCTCTTCACCAAGGAGTACCATCGCGTGTGTCGAAAATAGTTTCTTAGCCTATGGTGCATTAGGCACAAACCGTGTACCAATCTTGCACCGAAACTAACACTATCTCCAAAGAGACCGGAGTGAGATTCTATATGACACACGTCATCTAGGAGTTCTATTGGGTGGTTCCAAATATATTTCTAAGCATATGGTACGTTGATGCAATTCGTGCACCTATCTTGCATCAAGATTAGCACTATCTCCAAACAAAGCAAACTGAGCTTCCGCTTGAGCCCCTTTACCTAGGAGTATCATCGGGTGCATCCAAAAAGGTTTCTTAGCCTATGATGCATTAGGCGCAAATTGTCTACCTATCTTGCACCAAAACTAACTCTGTCTCCAAACAGACCAAATCAAGATTCTATATGACACATGTCAACTAGGAGTTCTATTGGGGTGCGTCCAAATAGATTTCTTAGCATATGGTATGTTCCTTGCAAACCGTGCACCTATCTTGCATCAAGATTAGCACTATCTCCAAACAGATCGAACCGACCTTCCACTTGAGCCTCTTCACCTAGGATTATCATTGGGTGCTTCCATATTGGTTTCTGAGGCTATGGTGCATTATGCGCAAACCATGCACCATTCTTGCACCTAAACTAACACTGTCTCCAAACAGATTGAACCGAGATTCCATAGGACACACATGATCTAGGAGTTCTATCGGGTGCGTCCAAATTGATTTCTAAGAATATGGTACGTTCCATGCAAACCGTACACCTATCTTTCATCAAGATTTGCACTATCTCCAAATAGATGACCGGAAAGTAGTG
>NC_012877.2:30546504-30551737 GCF_000003195.3 Sorghum bicolor
ACATGCACTATCTTGCACCGAAACTATACTATCTCCACTAGACCGAAGCGAAATTCCATATGATACACTTCATCTAGTAGTTCCATCGGGTGCATCTACAGTTCCATCGGGTGTGTCCAAATTGATTTCTAAGCATATGGTATGTTCCATGCAAGCCGTGCACCTATCTTGCAGCAAGATTAGAACTATCTCCAAACAGACAGAACCAAGATTCCACATGAGCCTCTTCACCAAGGAGTACTATTGTGTGCGTCCAAAATAGTTTCTTAGCCTATGGTGCATTAGGCACAAACCGTGTACCTATCTTGCACCGAAACTAACACTATCTCCAAGGAGACCGAAGTGAGATTCTATATGACACACATCATCTAGGAGTTCTATTTGGTGCTTCCAAATATATTTCTAAGCATATGGTACGTTCGATGCAATTCGTGCACCTATCTTGCATCAAGATTAGCACTATCTCCAAACAAAGCAAACTGAGGTTCCGCTTGAGCCCCTTTACCTAGGAGTATCATCGGGTTCATCCAAAATGGTTTCTCAGCCTATGATGCCTTAGGCGCAAACTGTGTACCTATCTTGCACCAAAACTAAGTCTGTCTCCAAACAGACCAAAGCGAGATTCTATATGACACATGTCATCTAGGAGTTCTATTGGGGTGCGTCCAAATAGATTTCTTAGAATATGGTATGTTCCATGCAAACCATGCACCTATTTTGCATCAAGATTAGCACTATCTCCAAATAGATCGAACCAAACTTCCACTTGAGCCTCTTCACCTAGGATTATCATCGCGTGCTTCCATAATGGTTTCTGAGCCTATGGTGCATTATGCACAAACCATGCACCAATCTTGCACCTAAACTAACACTGTCTCTAAACAAATTGAAGCTAGATTCCATATGACACACATGATCTAGGAGTTCTATCGGGTGCGTCCAAATTGATTTCTGAGAATATGGTACGTTCCATGAAAACTGTACACTTATCTTTCATCAAGATTAGCACTATCTCCAAACATACCAAACCGAGCTTTCACTTGAGCCTCTTCACCTAGGAGTACCATCGGGAACTTCCACAACGATTTCTGAGCCTATGGTGCACTGGGCACAAACCATGCAACTATCTTGCACCGAAACTAATACTATCTCCAACTAGACCGAAGCGAGATTCCATATGATACACTTCATCTAGTAGTTCCATCGGGTGCATCTACAGTTCCATTGGGTGCGTCCAAATTGATTTCTAAGCATATGGTATGTTCCATGCAAACCGTGCACCTATCTTGCATCAAGATTAGAACTATCTCCAAACAGACAGAACCAAGATTCCACATGAGCCTCTTCACCAAGGAGTACCATCGCGTGCGTCCAAAATAGTTTCTTAGCCTATGGTGCATTAGGCACAAACCGTGTACCTATCTTGCACCGAAACTAACACTATCTCCAAAGAGACCGAAGTGAGATTCTATATGACACACGTCATCTAGGAGTTCTATTGGGTGCTTCCAAATATATTTCGAAGCATATGGTACGTTCGATGCAATTTGTGCACCTATCTTGCATCAAGATTAGCACTATCTCCAAACAAAGCAAACTGAGCTTCCACTTGAGCCCCTTTACCTAGGAGTATCATCAGGTGCATCCAAAATGGTTTCTTAGCCTATGATGCATTAGGCGCAAATTGTCTACCTATCTTGCACCAAAACTAACTCTGTCTCCAAACAGACCAAATCAAGATTCTATATGACACATGTCAACTAGGAGTTCTATTGGGGTGCGTCCAAATAGATTTCTTAGCATATGGTATGTTCCTTGCAAACCGTGCACCTATCTTGCATCAAGATTAGCACTATCTCCAAACAGATCGAACCGACCTTCCACTTGAGCCTCTTCACCTAGGATTATCATTGGGTGCTTCCATATTGGTTTCTGAGGCTATGGTGCATTATGCGCAAACCATGCACCATTCTTGCACCTAAACTAACACTGTCTCCAAACAGATTGAACCGAGATTCCATAGGACACACATGATCTAGGAGTTCTATCGGGTGCGTCCAAATTGATTTCTAAGAATATGGTACGTTCCATGCAAACCGTACACCTATCTTTCATCAAGATTTGCACTATCTCCAAATAGACCGAACCGAGCTTTCACTTGAGCCTCTTCACAAAGGAGTACCATTGGGAACTTCCACAACGATTTCTGAGCCTATGGTGCACTGGGCACAAACTATGCACCTATCTTGCACCGAAATTAATACTATCTCCAACTAGACTGAAGCGAGATTCCATATGATACACTTCATCTAGTAGTTCTATCGGGTGCATCTACAGTTCCATCGGGTGTGTCCAAATTGATTTCTAAGCATATGGTATGTTCCATGCAAACCGTGCACCTATCTTGCATCAAGATTAGAACTATTCCAAACAGACAAAACCAAGATTTCACATGAGCCTCTTCACCAAGGAGTACCATCGCGTGCGTCCAAAATAGTTTCTTAGCCTATGGTGCATTAGGCACAAACCGTGGACCTATCTTGCACCGAAACTAACACAATCTCCAATGAGACCGAAGTGAGATTCTATATGACACACATCATCTAAGAGTTCTATTTGGTGCTTCCAAATATATTTCTAAGCATATGGTACGTTCGATGCAATTTGTGCACCTATCTTGCATCAAGATTAGCACTATCTCCAAACAAAGCAAACTGAGCTTCCGCTTGAGCCCCTTTACCTAGGAGTATCATCGGGTGCATCCAAAATGGTTTCTCAGCTTATGATGCATTAGGCGCAAACTGTGTACCTATCTTGCACTAAAACTAACTCTGTCTCCAAACAGACCAAAGCGAGATTCTATATGACACATGTCATCTAGGAGTTCTATTGGGGTGCGTCCAAATAGATTTCTTAGCATATGGTATGTTCCATGCAAACCATGCACCTATCTTGCATCAAGATTAGCACTATCTCCAAACAGATCGAACCGACCTTCCACTTGAGCCTCTTCACCTAGGATTATCCTCAGGTGCTTCCATAATGGTTTCTGAGCCTATGGTGCATTATGCGCAAACCATGCACCATTCTTGCACCTAAACTAACACTGTCTCCAAACAGATTGAACCGAGATTCTATATGACACACATGATCTTGGAGTTCTATTGTGTGCGTCCAAATTGATTTCTGAGAATATGGTACGTTCCATGCAAACCGTACACCTATCTTTAATCAAGATTTGCACTATCTCCAAATAGACCGAACTGAGCTTTCATTTGAGCCTCTTCACAAAGGAGTACCATCGGGAAATTCCAGAACGATTTCTGAGCCTATGGTGCACTGGGCACAAACTATGCACCTATCTTGCACCGAAACTAATACTATCTCCAACTAGACCGAAGCGAGATTCCATATGATACACTTCATCTAGTAGTTCCATCGGGTGCATCTACAGTTCCATCGGGTGTGTCCAAATTGATTTCTAAGCATATGGTATGTTCCAAGAAAACCGTGCACCTATCTTGCAGCAAGATTAGAACTATCTCCAAACAGACAGAACCAAGATTCCACATGAGCCTCTTCACCAAGGAGTACTATTGTGTGCGTCCAAAATAGTTTCTTAGCCTATGGTGCATTAGGCACAAACCGTGTACCTATCTTGCACCGAAACTAACACTATCTCCAAAGAGACCGAAGTGAGATTCTATATGACACACATCATCTAGGAGTTCTATTTGGTGCTTCCAAATATATTTCTAAGCATATGGTACGTTCGATGCAATTTGTGCACCTATCTTGAATCAAGATTAGCACTATCTCCAAACAAAGCAAACTGAGCTTCCACTTGAGCCCCTTTACCTAGGAGTATCATCAGGTGCATCCAAAATGGTTTCTCAGCTTATGATGCATTAGGCGCAAATTGTCTACCTATCTTGCACCAAAACTAACTCTGTCTCCAAACAGACCAAATCAAGATTCTATATGACACATGTCATCTAGGAGTTCTATTGGGGTGCGTCCAAATAGATTTCTTAGCATATGGTATGTTCCTTGCAAACCGTGCACCTATCTTGCATCAAGATTAGCACTATCTCCAAACAGATCGAACCGACCTTCCACTTGAGCCTCTTCACCTAGGATTATCATTGGGTGCTTCCATATTGGTTTCTGAGCCAATGGTGCATTATGCGCAAACCATGCACCATTCTTGCACCTAAACTAACACTGTCTCCAAACAGATTGAACCGAGATTCCATATGACACACATGATCTAGGAGTTCTATCGGGTGCGTCCAAATTGATTTCTAAGAATATGGTACGTTCCATGCAAACTGTACACCTATCTTTCATCAAGATTTGCACTATCTCCAAATAGACCGAACCGAGCTTTCACTTGAGCCTCTTCACAAAGGAGTACCATCGGGAACTTCCACAACGTTTTCTGAGCCTATGGTGCACTGGGCACAAACTATGCACCTATCTTGCACCGAAATTAATACTATCTCCAACTAGACTGAAGCGAGATTCCATATGATACACTTCATCTAGTAGTTCTATCGGGTGCATCTACAGTTCCATCGGGTGTGTCCAAATTGATTTCTAAGCATATGGTATGTTCCATGCAAACCGTGCACCTATCTTGCATCAAGATTAGAACTATTCCAAACAGACAAAACCAAGATTTCACATGAGCCTCTTCACCAAGGAGTACCATCGCGTGCGTCCAAAATAGTTTCTTAGCCTATGGTGCATTAGGCACAAACCATGGACCTATCTTGCACCGAAACTAACACAATCTCCAATGAGACCGAAGTGAGATTCTATATGACACACATCATCTAAGAGTTCTATTTGGTGCTTCCAAATATATTTCTAAGCATATGGTACGTTCGATGCAATTTGTGCACCTATCTTGAATCAAGATTAGCACTATCTCCAAACAAAGCAAACTGAGCTTCCGCTTGAGCCCCTTTACCTAGGAGTATCATCGGGTGCATCCAAAATGGTTTCTCAGCCTATGATGCATTAGGCGCAAACTGTGTACCTATCTTGCACCAAAACTAACTCTGTCTCCAAACAGACCAAATCAAGATTCTATATGACACATGTCAACTAGGAGTTCTATTGGGGTGCGTCCAAATAGATTTCTTAGCATATGGGAGGTTCCTTGCAATCCGTTCACCATCTGCACATAGCCAGCTCAGATTTCATCTGCGCTTTCGAAACTTCCTTT
>NC_012877.2:30552776-30563156 GCF_000003195.3 Sorghum bicolor
GGTGCATTAGGCACAAACCGTGTACCTATCTTGGACCGAAACTACGACTATCTCCAAAGAGACCGAAGTGAGATTCTATATGACACACATCATCTAGGAGTTCTATTGGGTGGTTCCAAATATATTTCTAAGCATATGGTACGTTCGATGCAATTCGTGCACCTATCTTGTATCAAGATTAGCACTATCTCCAAACAAAGCAAACTGAGCTTCCGCTTGAGCCCCTTTACCTAGGAGTATCATCGGGTGCATCCAAAATGGTTTCTCAGCCTATGATGCATTAGGCGCAAACTGTGTACCTATCTTGCACCAAAACTAACTCTGTCTCCAAACAGACCAAAGCGAGATTCTATATGACACATGTCATCTAGGAGTTCTATTGGGGCGCGTCCAAATAGATTTCTTAGCATATGGTATGTTCCATGCAAACCATGCACCTATGTTGCATCAAGATTAGCACTATCTCCAAATAGATCGAACCAACCTTCCACTTGAGCCTCTTCACCTAGGATTATCATCGGGTACTTCCATAATGGTTTCTGAGCCTATGGTGCATTATGCACAAACCATGCACCAATCTTGCACCTAAACTAAAACTGTCTCCAAACAGATTGAACCGAGATTCCATATGACACACATGATCTAGGAGTTCTATCGGGTGCGTCCAAATTGATTTCTAAGAATATGGTACGTTCCATGCAAACCGTACACCTATCTTTCATCAAGATTTGCACTATCTCCAAATAGACCGAACCGAGCTTTCACTTGAGCCTCTTCACAAAGGAGTACCATCGGGAACTTCCACAACGATTTCTGAGCCTATGGTGCACTGGGCACAAACTATGCACCTATCTTGCACCGAAATTAATACTATCTCCAACTAGACTGAAGCGAGATTCCATATGATACACTTCATCTAGTAGTTCTATCGGGTGCATCTACAGTTCCATCGGGTGTGTCCAAATTGATTTCTAAGCATATGGTATGTTCCATGCAAACCGTGCACCTATCTTGCATCAAGATTAGAACTATTCCAAACAGACAAAACCAAGATTTCACATGAGCCTCTTCACCAAGGAGTACCATCGCGTGCGTCCAAAATAGTTTCTTAGCCTATGGTGCATTAGGCACAAACCATGGACCTATCTTGCACCGAAACTAACACAATCTCCAATGAGACCGAAGTGAGATTCTATATGACACACATCATCTAAGAGTTCTATTTGGTGCTTCCAAATATATTTCTAAGCATATGGTACGTTCGATGCAATTTGTGCACCTATCTTGAATCAAGATTAGCACTATCTCCAAACAAAGCAAACTGAGCTTCCGCTTGAGCCCCTTTACCTAGGAGTATCATCGGGTGCATCCAAAATGGTTTCTCAGCCTATGATGCATTAGGCGCAAACTGTGTACCTATCTTGCACCAAAACTAACTCTGTCTCCAAACAGACCAAATCAAGATTCTATATGACACATGTCAACTAGGAGTTCTATTGGGGTGCGTCCAAATAGATTTCTTAGCATATGGTATGTTCCTTGCAAACCGTGCACCTATCTTGCATCAAGATTAGCACTATCTCCAAACAGATCGAACCGACCTTCCACTTGAGCCTCTTCACCTAGGATTATCATTGGGTGCTTCCATAATGGTTTCTGAGCCTATGGTGCATTATGCACAAACCATGCACCAATCTTGCACCTAAACTAACACTGTCTCCAAACAAATTGAAGCGAGATTCCATATGACACACATGATCTAGGAGTTCTATCGGGTGCTTCCATATTGATTTCTGAGAATATGGTACGTTCCATGCAATCCGTACACCTATCTTTCATCAAGATTAGCACTATCTCCAAACATACCAAACCGAGCTTTCACTTGAGCCTCTTCACCTAGGAGTACCATCGGGAACTTCCACAACGATTTCTGAGCCTATGGTGCACTGGGCACAAACCATGCAACTATCTTGCACCGAAACTATTACTATCTCCAACTAGACCGAAGCGAGATTCCATATGATACACTTCATCTAGTAGTTCCATCGGGTGCATCTACAGTTCCATCGAGTGTGTCCAAATTGATTTCTGAGCATATGGTATGTTCCATACAAACCGTACACCTATCTTGCATCAAGATTAGAACTATCTCCAAACAGACAGAACCAAGATTTCACATGGGCCTTTTCACCAAGGAGTACCATCGCGTGCGTCCAAAATAGTTTCTTAGCCTATGGTGCATTAGGCACAAACCGTGTACCTATCTTGGACCGAAACTAACACTATCTCCAAAGAGACCCAAGTGAGATTCTATATGACACACATCATCTAGGACTTCTATTTGGTGCTTGCAAATATATTTCTAAGCATATGGTACGTTCGATGCAATTCGTGCACCTATCTTGCATCAAGATTAGCACTATCTCCAAACAAAGCAAATTGAGCTTCCGCTTGAGCCCCTTTACCTAGGAGTATCATCGGGTGCATCCAAAATGGTTTCTCAGCCTATGATGCATTAGGCGCAAACTGTGTACCTATCTTGCACCAAAACTAACTCTGTTTCCAAACAGACCAAAGCGAGATTCTATATGACACATGTCATCTAGGAGTTCTATTGGGGCACGTCCAAATAGATTTCTTAGCATATGGGATGTTCCATGCAAACCATGCACCTATGTTGCATCAAGATTAGCACTATCTCCAAATAGATCGAACCAACCTTCCACTTGAGCCTCTTCACCTAGGATTATCATCGGGTACTTCCATAATGGTTTCTGAGCCTATGGTGCATTATGCACAAACCATGCACCAATCTTGCACCTAAACTAAAACTGTCTCCAAACAAATTGTAGCGCGATTCCATATGACACACATGATCTAGGAGTTCTATCGGGTGCGTCCAAATTGATTTTTGAGAATATGGTACGTTCCACGCAAACCGTACACCTATCTTTCATCAAGATTAGCACTATCTCCAAACAGACCGAACCGAGCTTTCACTTGAGCCTCTTCACATAGGAGTACCATCGGGAACTTCCACAACGGTTTCTGAGCCTATGGTGCACTGGGCACAAACCATGCACCTATCTTGCACCGAAACTAATACTATCTCCAACTAGACTGAAGCGAGATTCCATATGATACACTTCATCTAGTAGTTCTATCGGGTGCATCTACAGTTCCATCGGGTGTGTCCAAATTGATTTCTGAGCATATGGTATGTTCCATGCAAACCGTGCACCTATCTTGCATCAAGAATAGAACTATCTCCAAAGAGACAGAACCAAGATTCCACATGAGCCTCTTCACCAAGGAGTACCATCGCGTGCGTCCAAAATAGTTTCTTAGCCTATGGTGCATTAGGCACAAACCGTGTACCTATCTTGCACTGAAACTAACACTATCTCCGAAGAGACCGAAGTGAGATTTTATATGACACACATCATCTAGGAGTTCTATTTGGTGCTTCCAAATATATTTCTAGGCATATGGTACGTTCGATGCAATTCGTGTATCTATCTTGCATCAAGATTAGGACTATCTCCAAACAAAGCAAACTGAGCTTCCACTTGAGCCCCTTTACCTAGGACTATCATCTGGTGTATCCAAAATGGTTTCTTAGCCTACGATGCATTAGGCGCAAACTGTGTACCTATCTTGCACCAAAACTAACTCTGTCTCTAAACAGACCAAAGAGAGATTCTATATGACACATGTCATCTAGGAGTTCTATTGTGGTGCATCCAAATAGATTTCTTAGCATATGGTATGTTCTATGCAAACTGTGCACCTATTTTGCATCAAGATTAGCACTATCTCCATATAGATCGAACTGACCTTCCACTTGAGCCTCTTCACCTAGGATTATCATCGGGTGCTTCCATAATGATTTCTGAGCCTATGGTGCATTAAGCACAAACCATGCACCAATCTTCCACCTAAGCTAACACTGTCTCCAAACAAATGGATGCGAGATTCCATATGACACACATGATCTAGGAGTTCTATCGGGTGCGTCCAAATTGATTTATGAGAATATGGTACGTTGCATGCAAACCGTACACCTATTTGTCATCAAGATTAGCACTATCTCCAAGCATAACAAACCTAGCTTTCACTTGAGCCTCTTCACCTAGGAGTACCATTGGGAACTTCCACAACGATTTATGAGCCTATGGTGCACTGGGCACAAACCATGTAACAATCTTTCACCAAAACTAATACTATCTCCAACTAGACCGAAGCGAGATTCCATATGATACACTTCATCTAGTAGTTCCATCGGGTGTGTCCAAATTGATTTCTGAGCGTATGGTATGTTCCATGCAAACCGTGCACCTATCTTGCATCAAGATTAGAACTATCTCCAAACAGACAGAACCAAGATTCCACATGAGCCTCTTCACCAAGGAGTACCATCACGTGCGTCCAAATTGTTTCTTAGCCAAAACCGTGTACCTATCTTGCACCGAAACTAACACTATCTCCAAAGAGACCGAAGTGAGATTCTATATGACACACGTCGTCTAGGAGTTCTATTGGGTGCTTCCAAATATATTTCGAAGCTTATGGTACGTTCGATGCAATTCGTGCACCTATCTTGCATCGAGATTAGCACTATCTCCAAATAAAGCAAAATGAGCTTCTAGTTGAGCCCCTTTACCCAGGTGTATCATCAGGTGCATCCAGAATGGTTTCTTAGCCTATGATGCATTAGGCGCAAACTTTGTACCTATCTTGCACCAAAAATAACTCTGTCTCCAAACTGACCAAAGCGAGATTCTATATGACATATGTCATCTAGGAGTTCTATTGGGGTGCGTCCAAATAGATTTCTTAGTATATGGTATGTTCCATGCAAACCGTGCACCTATCTTGCATCAAGATTAGCACTATCTCCAAACAGATCGAACCGACCTTCCACTTGAGCCTCTTCACCTAGGATTATCAACGGGTGCTTCCATAATGGTTTTTGAGCCTATGGTGCATTATGCACAAACCATGCACCAATCTTGCACCTAAACTAACATTGTCTCCAAACAAATTGAAGCGAGATTCCATATGACACACATGATCTAGGAGTTCTATCGGGTGCGTCCAAATTGATTTTTGAGAATATGGTACGTTGAATGCAAACCGTACACCTATCTGTCATCAAGTTTAGCACTATCTCCAAACATACCAAACCGAGCTTTCACTTGAGCCTCTTCACCTAGGAGTGCCATCGGGAACTTCCACAACGATTTCTGAGCGTATGGTGCACTAGGCACAAACCATGCAACAATCTTGCACCAAAACTAATACTATCTCCATCTAGACCGAAGCGAGATTCCATATGATACACTTCATCTAGTAGTTCCTTCGGGTGCATCTACAGTTCCATCGGGTGTGTCCAAATTGATTTCTGAGCATATGGTATGTTCCATGCAAACCGTGCACCTATCTTGCATCAAGATTAGAACTATCTCCAAACAGACAGAACCAAGATTCCACATGAGCCTCTTCACCAAGGAGTACCATCGTGTGCGTCCAAAATAGTTTCTTAGCCTATGGTGCATTAGGCACAAACCGTGTACCTATCTTGCACAAAAACTAACACTATACCAAAGAGACCGAAGTGAGATTTTATATGACACACATCATCTAGGAGTTGTATTTGGTGCTTCCAAATATATTTCTAGGCATATGGTACGTTCGATGCAATTCGTGCACCTATCTTGCATCAAGATGAGGACTATCTCCAAACAAAGCAAACTGAGCTTCCACTTGAGCCCCTTTACCTAGGACTATCATCTGGTGCATCCAAAATGGTTTCTTAGCCTATGATGCATTAGGCGCAAACTGTGTACCTATCTTGCACCAAAACTAACTCTGTCTCTAAACAGACCAAAGCGAGATTCTATATGACACATGTCATCTAGGAGTTCTATTGGGGTGCGTCCAAATAGATTTCTTAGCATATGGTATGTTCCATGCAAACCGTGCACCTATTTTGCATCAAGATTAGCACTATCCCCATATAGATCGAATTGACCTTCCACTTGAGCCTCTTCACCTAGGATTATCATCGGGTGCTTCCATAATGATTTCTGAGCCTATGGTGCATTAAGCACAAACCATGCACCAATCTTCCACCTAAGCTAACACTGTCTCCAAACAAATGGATGCGAGATTCCATATGACACACATGATCTAGGAGTTCTATCGGGTGCGTCCAAATTGATTTATGAGAATATGGTACGTTGCATGCAAACCGTACACCTATTTGTCATCAAGATTAGCACTATCTCCAAGCATAACAAACCTAGCTTTCACTTGAGCCTCTTCACCTAGGAGTACCATTGGGAACTTCCACAACGATTTATGAGCCTATGGTGCACTGGGCACAAACCATGTAACAATCTTTCACCAAAACTAATACTATCTCCAACTAGACCGAAGCGAGATTCCATATGATACACTTCATCTAGTAGTTCCATCGGGTGCATCTACAGTTCCATCGGGTGTGTCCAAATTGATTTCTGAGCGTATGGTATGTTCCATGCAAACCGTGAACCTATCATGCATCAAGATTAGAACTATCTCCAAACAGACAGAACCAAGATTCCACATGAGCCTCTTCACCAAGGAGTACCATCACGTGCGTCCAAATTGTTTCTTAGCCAAAACCGTGTACCTATCTTGCACCGAAACTAACACTATCTCCAAAGAGACCGAAGTGAGATTCTATATGACACACGTCGTCTAGGAGTTCTATTGGGTGCTTCCAAATATATTTCGAAGCTTATGGTACGTTCGATGCAATTCGTGCACCTATCTTGCATCGAGATTAGCACTATCTCCAAATAAAGCAAAATGAGCTTCTAGTTGAGCCCCTTTACCCAGGTGTATCATCAGGTGCATCCAGAATGGTTTCTTAGCCTATGATGCATTAGGCGCAAACTTTGTACCTATCTTGCACCAAAAATAACTCTGTCTCCAAACTGACCAAAGCGAGATTCTATATGACATATGTCATCTAGGAGTTCTATTGGGGTGCGTCCAAATAGATTTCTTAGTATATGGTATGTTCCATGCAAACCGTGCACCTATCTTGCATCAAGATTAGCACTATCTCCAAACAGATCGAACCGACCTTCCACTTGAGCCTCTTCACCTAGGATTATCAACGGGTGCTTCCATAATGGTTTTTGAGCCTATGGTGCATTATGCACAAACCATGCACCAATCTTGCACCTAAACTAACATTGTCTCCAAACAAATTGAAGCGAGATTCCATATGACACACATGATCTAGGAGTTCTATCGGGTGCGTCCAAATTGATTTTTGAGAATATGGTACGTTGAATGCAAACCGTACACCTATCTGTCATCAAGTTTAGCACTATCTCCAAACATACCAAACCGAGCTTTCACTTGAGCCTCTTCACCTAGGAGTGCCATCGGGAACTTCCACAACGATTTCTGAGCGTATGGTGCACTAGGCACAAACCATGCAACAATCTTGCACCAAAACTAATACTATCTCCATCTAGACCGAAGCGAGATTCCATATGATACACTTCATCTAGTAGTTCCTTCGGGTGCATCTACAGTTCCATCGGGTGTGTCCAAATTGATTTCTGAGCATATGGTATGTTCCATGCAAACCGTGCACCTATCTTGCATCAAGATTAGAACTATCTCCAAACAGACAGAACCAAGATTCCACATGAGCCTCTTAACCAAGGAGTACCATCGTGTGCGTCCAAAATAGTTTCTTAGCCTATGGTGCATTAGGCACAAACCGTGTACCTATCTTGCACAAAAACTAACACTATATCCAAAGAGACCGAAGTGAGATTTTATATGACACACATCATCTAGGAGTTGTATTTGGTGCTTCCAAATATATTTCTAGGCATATGGTACGTTCGATGCAATTCGTGCACCTATCTTGCATCAAGATGAGGACTATCTCCAAACAAAGCAAACTGAGCTTCCACTTGAGCCCCTTTACCTAGGACTATCATCTGGTGCATCCAAAATGGTTTCTTAGCCTATGATGCATTAGGCGCAAACTGTGTACCTATCTTGCACCAAAACTAACTCTGTCTCTAAACAGACCAAAGCGAGATTCTATATGACACATGTCATCTAGGAGTTCTATTGGGGTGCGTCCAAATAGATTTCTTAGCATATGGTATGTTCCATGCAAACCGTGCACCTATTTTGCATCAAGATTAGCACTATCTCCATATAGATCGAACCGACCTTCCACTTGAGCCTCTTCACCTAGGATTATCATCGGGTGCTTCCATAATGGTTTCTGAGCCTATGGTGCATTATGCACAAACCATGCACCAATCTTGCACCTAAGCTAACACTGTCTCCAAACAAATTGAAGCGAGATTCCATATGACACACATGATCTAGGAGTTCTATCAGGTGCGTCCAAATTGATTTTTGAGAATATGGTACATTCCATGCAAACCGTACACCTATCTGTCATCAAGATTAGCACTATCTCCAAGCATAACAAATCGAGCTTTCACTTGAGCCTCTTCACATAGGAGTACCATCGGGAACTTCCACAATGGTTTATGAGCCTATGGTGTACTGGGCACAAACCATGCACCTATCTTGCACCGAAACTAATACTATCTCCAACTAGACTGAAGCGAGATTCCATATGATACACTTCATCTAGTAGTTCTATCGGGTGCATCTACAGTTCCATCGGGTGTGTCCAAATTGATTTATGAGCATATGGTATGTTCCATGCAAACCGTGCACCTAACTTGCATCAAGATTAGAACTATCTCCAAACTGACAGAACCAAGATTCCACATGAGCCTCTTCACCAAGGAGTACCATCGCGTGCGTCCAAAATAGTTTCTTAGCCAAAACCGTGTACCTATATTGCGCCGAAACTAACACTATCTCCAAAGAGACCGAAGTGAGATTCTATATGACACATGTCATCTAGGAGTTATATTGGGTGCTTCCAAATATATTTCGAAGCTTATGGTACGTTCGATGCAATTCGTGCACCTATCTTGCATCGAGATTAGCACTATCTCCAAACAAAGCAAAGTGAGCTTCCACTTGAGCCCCTTTACCTAGGAGTATCATCGGGTGCGTCCAAAATGGTTTCTTAGCCTATGATGCATTAGGCGCAAACTGTGTACCTATCTTGCACCAAAACTAACTCTGTCTCCAAACAGACCAAAGCGAGATTCTATATGACATATGTCATCTAGGAGTTCTATTGGGTGCGTCCAAATAGATTTCTTAGCATATGGTATGTTCCATGCAAACCGTGCACCTATCTTGCATCAAGATTAGCACTATCTCCAAACAGATCGAACCGACCTTCCACTTGAGCCTCTTCACCTAGGATTATCATCGGGTGCTTCCATAATGGTTTCTGAGCCTATGGTGCATTATGCACAAACCATGCACCAATCTTGCACCTAAACTAACACTGTCTCCAAACAAATTGAAGCGAGATTCCATATGACACACATGATCTAGGAGTTCTACCGGGTGCGTCCAAATTGATTTCTGAGAATATGGTACGTTCCATGCAAACCGTACACCTATCTTTCCTCAAGATTAGCACTATCTCCAAACATACCAAACCGAGCTTTCACTTGAGCCTCTTCACCTAGGAGTACCATCGGCAACTTCCACAATGATTTCTGAGCCTATGGTGCACTGGACACAAACCATGCAACTATCTGGCACCGAAACTAATACTATCTCCAACTAGATTCCATATGATACACTTCATCTAGTAGTTCTATCGGGTGCATCTATAGTTCCATCGGGTGTGTCCAAATTGATTTCTGAGCATATGGTATGTTCCACGCAAACCGTGCACCTATCTTGCATCAAGATTAGAACTATCTCCAAACAGACAGAACCAAGATTCCACATGAGCCTCTTCACCAAGGAGTACCATCGCGTGCGTCCAAAATAGTTTCTTAGCCTATGGTGCATTAGGCACAAACCGTGTACCTATCTTGCACCGAAACTAACACTATCTCCAAAGAGACCGAAGTGAGATTCTATATGACACACATCCTCTAGGAGTTCTATTTGGTGCTTCTAAATATATTTCTAAGCATATGGTACGTTCGATGCAATTCGTGCACCTATCTTGCATCAAGATTAGCACTATCTCCAAACAAAGCAAACTGAGCTTCCACTTGAGCCCCTTTACCTAGGAGTATCATCTGGTCATCCAAAATGGTTTCTTAGCCTATGATGCATTAGGCGCAAACTGTGTACCTATCTTGCACCAAAACTAACTCTGTCTCCAAACAGACCAAACGAGATTTTATATGATACAGTCATCTAGGATTCTATTGGGTGCATCCATAGATTTCTACATAT
>NC_012877.2:30563256-30564589 GCF_000003195.3 Sorghum bicolor
GTCATCTAGGAGTTATATTGGGTGCTTCCAAATATATTTCGAAGCTTATGGTACGTTCGATGCAATTCGTGCACCTATCTTGCATCGAGATTAGCACTATCTCCAAACAAAGCAAAGTGAGCTTCCACTTGAGCCCCTTTACCTAGGAGTATCATCGGGTGCGTCCAAAATGGTTTCTTAGCCTATGATGCATTAGGCGCAAACTGTGTACCTATCTTGCACCAAAACTAACTACGTCTCCAAACAGACCAAAGCGAGATTCTATATGACACATGTCATCTAGGAGTTCTATTGGGGTGCGTCTAAATGGATTTCTTAGCATATGGTATGTTCCATGCAAACCGTGCACCTATCTTGCATCAAGATTAGCACTATCTCCAAACAGATCGAACCAACCTTCCACTTGAGCCTCTTCACATAGGATTATCATCGGGTGCTTCCATAATGGTTTCTTAGCCTATGGTGCATTATGCGCAAACCATGCACCAATCTTGCACCTAAACTAACACTGTCTCCAAACAGATTGAAGCGAGATTCCATATGACACACATGATCTAGGAGTTTTATCGGGTCCGTCCAAATTGATTTCTGAGAATATGGTATGTTCCATGCAAACCGTACACCTATCTTTCACCAAGATTAGCACTATCTCCAAACAGACCGAACCGAGCTTTCACTTGAGCCTCTTCACCTAGGAGTACCATCGGGAACTTCCACAACGATTTCTGAGCCTATGGTGCACTGGGCACAAACCATGCAACTATCTTGCACCGAAACTAATACCATCTCCAACTGGACCGAAGCGAGATTTCATATGATACACTTCATCTAGTAGTTCCATCGGGTGCATCTACAGTTCCATCGGGTGTGTCAAAATTGATTTCTGAGCATATGGTATGTTCCATGCAAACCTTAAACCAATCTTGCATCAAGATTAGAACTATCTCCCAATAGACAGAACCAAGATTCCACTTGAGCCTCTTCACCAAGGAGTACCATCGCGTGCGTCCAAAATAGTTTCTTAGCCTATGGTGCATTAGGCACAAACCGTGTACCTATCTTGCACCGAAACTAACACAATCTCCAAGGAGACCGAAGTGAGATTCTATATGACACACGTCATCTAGGAGTTCTATTGGGTGCCTCCAAATATATTTCTAAGCATATGGTACGTTCGATGCAATTCATGCACCTATCTTGCATCAAGATTAGCACTATCTCCAAACAAAGCAAACTGAGCTTCCACTTGAGCCCCTTTACCTAGGAGTATCATCGGGTGCATCCAAAATGGTTTCTTAGCCTATAATGCATTAGGCACAGACTGTGTACCTTT
>NC_012877.2:30572089-30573023 GCF_000003195.3 Sorghum bicolor
TATGACACATGTCATCTAGGAGTTCTATTGGGGTGCGTCTAAATGGATTTCTTAGCATATGGTATGTTCCGTGCAAACCGAGCACCTATCTTGCATCAAGATTAGCACTATCTCCAAACAGATCGAACCAACTTTCCACTTGAGCCTCTTCACCTAGCATTATCATCAGGTGCTTCCATAATAGTTTCTGAGCCTATGGTGCATTATACGCAAACAATGCACCAATCTTGCACCTAAACTAACACTATCTCCAAACAGATTGAAGCGAGATTCCATATGACACACATGATCTAGGAGTTTTATCGGGTCCGTCCAAATTGATTTCTGAGAATATGGTATGTTCCATGCAAACCGTACACCTATCTTTCATCAAGATTAGCACTATCTCCAAACAGACCGAACTGAGCTTTCACTTGAGCCTCTTCACCTAGGAGTACCATCGGGAACTTCCACAACGATTTCTGAGCCTATGGTGCACTGGGCACAAACCATGCAACTATCTTGCACCGAAACTAATACTATCTCCAACTAGACCGAAGCGAGATTCCATATGATACATAATAGGAACGAGGGTGTCCCGATCTTTTTGGTGGAGATAGATAACTTCGATTTAGTGGAAGGAGACGACGTTCACGATCCGACTACAACCATCCAAGGATGATGCGCCTTAGCAACCGATACACCGACTCCAAGGATCGCTGCGTTCTTGTGGTGCGCGACCCAGCCACGAGGGCACTCGTCCTGCAAGCAATCGAAGAACAAGCAAGAACACAATGAACAATCACAATTGCAATATATATATATATATTGAGCTTTCAATCTGAAATCACAAGATGGTGGGGTTCCGTTTACAATCAGACGGGCGGTTTATCCAACACGCGCGCTGAAAGGCGGTAGCAAATGGCTAACTCGATTAAACAAAACCCAGATTGTT
>NC_012877.2:30573580-30604950 GCF_000003195.3 Sorghum bicolor
ACCCACCGCGACAACCCGTGCCCTTACGTTCTTTATTAGCCTATAATGCATTAGGCGCAAATTGTGTACCTTTCTTGCACCAAAACTAACTACGTCTCCAAACAGACCAAAGCGAGATTCTATATGACACATGTCATCTAGGAGTTCTATTGGGGTGCGTCTAAATGGATTTCTTAGCATATGGTATGTTCCGTGCAAACCGAGCACCTATCTTGCATCAAGATTAGCACTATCTCCAAACAGATCGAACCAACCTTCCACTTGAGCCTCTTCACATAGGATTATCATCGGGTGCTTCCATAATGGTTTCTTAGCCTATGGTGCATTATGCGCAAACCATGCACCAATCTTGCACCTAAACTAACACTGTCTCCAAACAGATTGAAGCGAGATTCCATATGACACACATGATCTAGGAGTTCTATCGGGTGCGTCCAAATTGATTTCTGAGAATATGGTATGTTCCATGCAAACCGTACACCTATCTTTCATTAAGATTAGCACTATCTCCAAACAGACCGAACCGAGCTTTCACTTGAGCCTCTTCACCTAGGAATACCATTGGGAACTTCCACAACGATTTGTGAGCCTATGGTGCACTGGGCACAAACCATGCAACTATCTTGCACCGAAACTAATACTTTCTCCAACTGGACCGAAGCGAGATTTCATATGATACACTTCATCTAGTAGTTCCATCGGGTGCATCTACAGTTCCATCGGGTGTGTCCAAATTGATTTCTGAGCATATGGTATGTTCCATGCAAACCATGCACCAATCTTGCATCAAGATTAGAACTATCTCCCAACAGACAGAACCAAGATTCCACTTGAGCCTCTTCACCAAGGAGTACCATCGCGTGCGTCTAAAATAGTTTCTTAGCCTATGGTGCATTAGGCACAAACCGTGTACCTATCTTGCATCGAAACTATCACTATCTCCAAAGAGACCAAAGTGAGATTCTATATGGCACACATCATCTAAGAGTTCTATTGGGTGCTTCCAAATATATTTCTAAGCATAGGGTACGTTCGATGCAATTCATGCACCTATCTTGCATCAAGATTAGCACTATCTCCAAATAAAGCAAACTGAGCTTCCACTTGAGCCCCTTTACCTAGGAGTATCATCGGGTGCATCCAAAATGGTTTCATAGCCTATGATGCAATAGGCACAGACTGTGTACCTATCTTGCACCAAAACTAACTCCGTCTCCAAACAGACCAAAGCAAGATTCTATATGACACATGTCATCTAGGAGTTCTATTGGGGTGTATCTAAATGGATTTCTTAGCATATGGTATGTTCCATGCAAACCATGCACCTATCTTGCATCAAGATTAGCACTATCTCCAAACAGATCAAACCAACCTTCCACTTGAGCCTCTTCACCTAGGATTATCATCGGGTGCTTCCATAATGGTTTCTGAGCCTATGGTGCATTATGCGCAAACCATGCACCAATCTTGCACCTAAACTAACACTGTCTCCAAACAGATTGAAGCGAGATTCCATATGACACACATGATCTAGGAGTTCTATCGGGTGCGTCCAAATTGATTTTTGAGAATATGGTACGTTCCATGCAAACCGTACACCTATCTTTCATCAAGATTAGCACTATCTCCAAACAGACCGAACCGAGCTTTCACTTGAGCCTCTTCACCTAGGAGTACCATCGGGAACTTCCACAACGATTTCTAAGCCTATGGTGCACTGGGCACAAACCATGCAACCATCTTGCACCGAAACTAATACTATCTCTAACTGGACCGAAGCAAGATTCCATATGATACACTTCATCTAGTAGTTCCATCAGGTGCATCTACAGTTCCAACAGGTTTGTCCAAATTGATTTCTGAGCATATGGTATGTTCCATGCAAACCATGCACCTATCTTGCATCAAGATTAGAACTATCTCCAAACAGACAGAACCAAGATTCCACCTGAGCCTCTTCACCAAGGAGTACCATCGTGTGCGTCCAAAATAGTTTCTTAGCCTATAGTGCATTACGCACAAACCGTGTACCTATCTTGCACCGAGACTAACACTATCTCCAAAGAGACCGAAGTGAGATTCTATATGACACACGTCATCTAGGAGTTCTATTGGGTGCTTCCAAATATATTTCGAAGCAAATGGTACGTTCCATGCAATTTGTGCACCTATCTTGCATCAAGATTAGCACTATCTCCAAACAAAAGCAAAGTGAGCTTCCACTTGAGCCCCTTTACCTAGGAGTATCATCGGCTGCATCCGAAATGGTTTCTTAGCCTATGATGCATTAGGCGCAAACTATGTACCTATCTTGCACAAAAACTAACTCTGTCTCCAAACAGACTGAATCGAGATTCCATATGACACATGTCATCTAGGAGTTCTATTGGGGTGCGTCTAAATGGATTTCTTAGCATATGGTATGTTCCATGCAAACCGAGCACCTATCTTGCATCAAGATTAGTACTATCTCCAAACAGATCGAACCAACCTTCCACTTGAGCCTCTTCACCAAGCATTATCATCGGGTGCTTCCATAATGGTTTCTGAGCCTATGATGCATTATGCGCAATCCATGCACCAATCTTGCACCTAAACTAACATTGTCTCCAAACAGATTGAAGTGAGATTCCATATGACACACATGATCTAGGAGTTCTATCGGGTGCGTCCAAATTGATTTCTAAGAATATGGTACGTTCCATGCAAACCGTACACCTATCTTTCATCAAGATTAGCAATATCTCCAAACAGACCGAACTGAGCTTTCACTTGAGCCTCTTCACCTAGGACTACCATCAGGAACTTCCGCAACGATTTCTGAGCCTATGGTGCACTGGGCACAAACAATGCAACTATCTTGCACCGAAACTAATACTATCTCCAACTAGACCGAAGCGAGATTCCATATGATACATAATAGGAACGAGGGTGTCCCGATCTTTTTGGTGGAGATAGATAACTTCGATTTAGTGGAAGGAGACGACGTTCACGATCCGACTACAACCATCCAAGGATGATGCGCCTTAGCAACCGATACACCGACTCCAAGGATCGCTGCGTTCTTGTGGTGCGCGACCCAGCCACGAGGGCACTCGTCCTGCAAGCAATCGAAGAACAAGCAAGAACACAATGAACAATCACAATTGCAATATATATATATATATTGAGCTTTCAATCTGAAATCACAAGATGGTGGGGTTCCGTTTACAATCAGACGGGCGGTTTATCCAACACGCGCGCTGAAAGGCGGTAGCAAATGGCTAACTCGATTAAACAAAACCCAGATTGTTGTGGTGGCATGTAGGAGCCATAAATACAAGAGAGAGAAAAGCTAGGCGGCACTCTCGACACTCTAAAAATAATAGAGAAATAAAGGCAACCATTGCTTGGTTGCATGAGATCCTTATTGACCGAAACATGAGATCCTTATTGACCGAAGCATGCTCTAAAAGTAGGTATCCAAAGAAAAGGTCCGTGGAGTTATTAGACAATTGCGGCCGCCTCATAGCTGCTGTGAACTTGAATTGAGATCCATCTAAAAATATACTTGATGAGTTTTCCATCAAGTGCTTGCATGCTTAAAATGGACTCTGTATGATGTCATGGCGGTTGTTGTAAATTGGTGCTGTCTTGGTGTCCAAATCCAGCCTACGCCAATCCCCTATGCTTCTGGTCCTCTCCATCATTCCTAAGCAAAACAAGAGTGCACGTGTCTCCATTGTCTAAATATGATGGACAAGAGTTTAAGAATAAACTTGATGGTTCAGTTGACGGGCACGGGCACGAGTAAGAGGGCCAAGTGGTGTTGGCGATGGTGTGGGTGTAGGTGTGGATGTATAGATAGTGCTGATGTCCTCATCATCCTCCCCTTCTTGCATTTGAGTCGTCCCCGACTCAAGCTCATCTCCCTCACCCAAATATGGCTTCAAATCTGCAATGTTAAATGTGGGACTAACCCAAAAATCTGTAGGAAGATCAAGCTTATATGCATTCTCATTAATTTGTTGTAGCACTTTAAATGGTCCAGCAGCTCTAGGCATCAATTTAGATTTTCTCAACTCAGGAAACCTATCCTTTCTCAAATGCAACCAAACCAAATCTCCAGGTTCAAAAATCAATTTCCTTCTACCTTTATCACCAGCAATCATATACTTAGCATTCATGCGCTCTATGTTTCCTTTTGTTGTTTCATGCAGTTTTAACATCAATTCAGCACGTTGCTTAGCATCAAAATTCAATTTTTTGGAAGTTGGCAAAGGCATTAAATCAATTGGAGCACGTGGTAGCAGGCCATAAACAATCTCAAATGGGCACATCTTTGTAGTAGAATGCAGTGAACGATTATAAGCAAACTCAATGTGGGGCAAACAATCTTCCCACATTTTAATATTGTTCTTTAAAATTGCCCTTAACATAGTAGACAAAGTTCTATTTACAATTTCAGTTTGACCATCAGTTTGGGGATGACAAGTGGTAGAAAATAAAAGTTTTGTCCCCAGTTTAGCCCATAAAGTTCTCCAAAAGTGACTAAGAAATTTAGCATCTCGATCAGAAACAGTTGTGTTTGGAACACCATGCAAACGAACAACTTCTCGAAAGAACAAATCAGCAATATGTGTGGCGTCATCAGTCTTATGACAAGGTATAAAGTGTGCCATCTTAGAAAATCCATCCACAACCACAAAAACACTATCACGGCCCTGCCCAGTTCTTGGCAATCCCAACACAAAATCCATAGAAATATCTTTCCAAGGAATGCTAGGAACAGGTAGTGGCATGTACAAACCGTGTGGATTTAAGCGTGACTTGGCCTTTTGACATGTCGTGCAGCGAGCAATAAATCTCTCCACATCTCTCCTCATCTTTGGCCAAAAGAAATGACCAGCCAGTATGTCCTCCGTCTTCTTTGCCCCAAAATGTCCCATCAAACCACCTCCATGTGCTTCCTGTAGCAACAACAAACGAACAGAGCTAGCTGGAATGCATAGCTTATTAGCTCTAAACACAAAACCATCATTTACAACAAATTTATTCCATGCCTTCCCATCCTTACAATGCAAAAACACATCTTTAAAATCATCATCATGAACATATTGTTCTTTAACTGTTTCCAATCCAAAGATCTTATGGTCGAGTTGTGTCAACAAGGTATATCTCCTAGATAAAGCATCAGCAATGATATTCTCTTTCCCTTTCTTGTGTTTGATGACATACCGAAAAGATTCAATGAATTCAACCCACTTAGCGTGTCTACGGTTCAATTTTCCTTGGCTACGAATATGCTTTAACGATTCATGATCAGAATGTATGACAAATTCTTTGGGCCACAAATAATGTTGCCATGTTTCTAATGTTCGCACAAGAGCATACAATTCTTTATCATAAGTAGAATAATTTAGAATAGGCCCACTTAGTTTCTCACTAAAATATGCAATGGGTTTTCCTTCTTGTAACAAAACACCACCCAAACCAATTCCACTAGCATCACATTCAAGTTCAAAAGTTTTGTTAAAATCAGGAAGTTGGAGAAGAGGTGCATGTGTCAACTTATCTTTCAACATGTTGAAAGCATTCTCTTGTGCTATGCTCCAAGAAAAGTGCACTCCCTTCTTTGTAAGCTCATTCAATGGTGCAGCAATGGTGCTGAAATCCTGCACAAAGCGACGATAGAACCCAGCAAGTCCTAGAAAACTCCGTAGCTGGGTGACGCTCTTTGGTATTGGCCACCCTTGTATCGCTTCCACCTTGGATTTGTCAACCTCAATTCCCTGTGGTGTAACAACATAGCCAAGAAAAGAAACTCGATCTGTGCAAAACATGCACTTCTCAATATTACCAAATAAGCGTGCATCTCGTAGAGCTTGAAAAACAGCACGTAAATGATCAAGATGTTGATCCATAGATTTGCTGTAAATTAATATATCATCCAAATAAACAACAACAAATCTTCCAATGAAGGCACGCAAAACCTCGTTCATTAGTCTCATGAAGGTACTCGGTGCATTAGTTAAACCAAAAGGCATGACTAACCACTCATACAAACCAAATTTAGTTTTGAAAGCGGTTTTCCATTCATCTCCCAATTTCATACGAATCTGGTGGTAACCACTACGCAAGTCAACTTTGGAAAATACAACAGCACCACATAGTTCATCAAGCATGTCATCTAAGCGTGGAATAGGATGGCGATATCTAATAGTAATATTATTGATAGCTTGACAATCCACACACATACACCATGATCCATCTTTTTTAGGCACTAAAATAATAGGAACAGGGACTAAGAGACTCACGCACATAACCTTTGTCGAGTAGTTCTTGCACTTGCCGCTAAATCTCTTTTGTTTCTTCTGGATTGGTCCTGTATGGTGCACGGTTGGGCAATGAAGCACCGGGAATCAAGTCAATCTGGTGCTCAATCCTCGAAGTGGTGGTAGCCCCGGTGGCATTTCAGTTGGAAACACATCAGAATACTCCTGCAAAATGTCAGCAACCTCCGGAGGCAAAGAATGTAGCATATCGTGAAGGGAAATTAATGCATCTTTGCATACTAAAGCATAAATAGTAGAAGTGGATGCATTCAACTCATTAATATCAGACTTAGTAGCAAGCAAACAATTCCCTTTCAATTTGATCCCATCTTTCCTATATATGACAGGTTTAGTATTCCTCTCTCTTTTTGCTTTTGTAGCCTGAGCCACATCATTTTGCATAATCGCCTCAGGAGACATAGGGTGTAAAACAATTTTTCTATCATGATACAGAAAAGAATACTGATTTGCTCTTCCATGATGCATAGAATCTCTATCAAATTGCCAAGGTCTACCTAGCAGAATATTGCAAGCTTGCATAGGCACAACATCACATTCAACAACATCTTTATACGACCCAATGGAAAAATTGATTCGCACAAGTCTAGTTACCTTTGCCTTGCCACTATTGTTCAGCCATTGAATATAATATGGATGTGGGTGTGGGTTAGTGGTAAGCGCAAGCTTCTCCACCATGTCGCTGCTGGCCAAGTTGTTGCAGCTACCTCCATCAATGATCATGCGACATGAACGCTCTTTGATGACACACTTTGTTTGAAACAATGTATGTCGCTGATTTTGCTCTGCCTTCTCCATTTGTGCACTAAGCACACGCTGCACAATAAGGCTCTCATAGCGGTCTGCTTCAGTAGCATTAATATGTTCTTCGAAATGTTGTTCACTACCTGCATGGTCAGCTGCAAGCAATGCAAGTGTATCTTCATCAAAATCACTAGCAGATGAGCACTCACCATCATCTTTGACGATCATAACACGCTTGCTGGGACATTCACGCATCACATGTCCATATCCCTTGCATCGGAGGCACTGAATGTCTCTTGTTCTACCTGTAGACGCCATGGATGAAGCACTTGCAGTAGGATTTTGAATCGTCTTTGCCACTGAGTTTGCTAGATTAGCACGAGACATCTTGCTTTGTGAAGGCATAGGAGCACGTGTAGGTGGAGTAGTAGTCGTGCGGGGCTGCCATGAATTAGTCTTCCCTACAGAAATACTATTCTTGGTACTAGCATATTGTCCCTGAACTTCCCTTTCAGCTTTACACGCAAGATGAAACAAACGGGTTATGTTATTGTAATCTTTATATTCAAGTATGTCCTGAATTTCACGGTTTAGTCCACCCAAAAACCTAGCCATTGCAGGTTCCTCGTCCTCTTCTATATTACAACGCAACATACCCATTTGCAATTCTTGATAATATTCTTCTACAGTTTTAGCTCCCTGTCTCAGTTGTTGTAATTTATGTAACAAATCTCGTGCATAGTAAGAAGGAACAAATCTAGCCCTCATGATTCGTTTTAAAGCATTCCAAGTTTGTGGTATGTTATTAGGATTTTTCTTGACATGTTCATTCCACCAAACAGTAGCAAAGTCACTAAACTCGCTAGTAGCAGCCCTAACACGTGTATTCTCAGGAAACTCATGACATGCAAACTTTTGTTCAATAGCAATTTCCCAAGAAATATATGCACCAGGGTCATACTTACCATCAAAAGGAGGTATTTTAAATTTAATCTTGCTGAAAGAATCAGTATTGTTGGGTACCTCACGTCGACGGTGACCGCCCATACCACTTCGATTATGGCGTAGGCGATGCCGATCACGAGTGTCACGATCATCATGTTCAGTATCAGCAGTATAATCATCATCATAATTATCTTCGACTTGCTCTTCATCTTCATTATGCTTCTCTTTGTGTTTCATGTGGAAGTCATCAAAACAGTTCAGAAGGGCAGCAAGGCTTTTGTCCATACGAACAATAGATGCCTCCAACCTTGTAAGCTTGCTGGTGGTGGCTATTTGGGCTATCTCCAATTGCCCAACCTTTTCATTGGTCACCTGTACATCCTCATTGAGGCCATTAGTGTGCTCCCTTTGCGTTCGAAGTGTAGCATAAAGGTCTTTGTCCATGGTGATTGCGGTGGGGTTGGATCTGATTCTCCTGGCATGATCACAAGAGAGGAGACAAAAAAAAGTGAAAGAAAAACTGCCCTAATGCTAGTAGGATGTGGTTATTATAATCCTCTCACTCTCAACACTTGTCCATGCATGTTCTCACCTGTTCTTACCAAACTCAACAGGAGGGGGACGGCAGCCAACAATTCAGCAACTCAACCTAAGAAGCAAGTGTATCGGTGCCGCAACATCAATCCCTGTCAAGCTATAGTCGAATTTGTGGAGCTATAGGAAGGCTAAAAGTAGCAAGGAAATACTAACACCACATTAGTTACAAAAGCAGGTTGAGAAATCATTCAACGGAGGTGCTATGCTGGTCCTAGGCTAGACGGTGCTAGAGACATGAGCCTAGACACAAACAAAGTCACGGTACAGCAGGAACAATAATAAAGACAACAAGAGATAACTCCCCTTCTTTTCCTAGATAACTCCCCTTCTTTTCCTCTTCCTTTCTTTTCTTTCATTTTTTTTTCTTTCATTTTTTCCTCTTTTTTTATTGTTTTTTTTGTTTCTTTCTGTTTTTTTCTTTTACTTTGCTCAACTAAAACAAATCTGAATCTTGATGGATTAGATTTCAGAATACGCACAATGCCTTTAGTGTGACAAAAAATACAACTAGCAAATTGTGATGGTGATATGGTGCTGCAGTAGTACTGATTGCAATGGGGATGCTAAAAATAGAATGTGAAAGAAGAGTGGAGGACAGGCAAAAGGATGCGCGCTGCTGGAAGTGGATGGAACAATAGAATGTTCCAAAATTAGATGCGCAAATGTGGAACAAATCTGGTGGTTGCAATAGGATGCTGAAAATAGAATGTGCGCTAGCGCTTATAATAGGATGTATGGATGAAAGAAAGGAGCATGGAGGAGGTGGCGGTTAATCATTGCATGCTCACAGGTTGAAGTGAAAGGGTGCATGCGCCTAAAAATATAAGGGTGCGTACAAGTGAAAAGAGAAACTGGTGGATGGAGTTTACACGGTGCACAAGTAGGGTGGTGATGATAGTTCAGACAGTCCAAATGTATATGATAATAGTGATTGCAGCAGAGATTATACGATGGACAGTGACTAAAACGTGACAAGAACTCGAAACTCTAAAAGTCTAAACCCAAGACCAGCAATTCGACTCGACCGATGTAAATCAAACACAACTTGCCTGAACTAAGTAGTACTAGTAAAAGGCTCAATGGGTCTATAGGATGTTGGGAATGAAACTAAATTTTTTTTTGGCTTTTCTGGACTATAGGGAAAAAAATTGCAAACTAAAATCACTCACCAATCAAACCTTGCTTTGATTACCACATAATAGGAACGAGGGTGTCCCGATCTTTTTGGTGGAGATGGATAACTTCGATTTAGTGGAAGGAGACGACGTTCATGATCCGACTACAACCATCCAAGGATGATGCGCCTTAGCAACCGATACACCGACTCCAAGGATCGCTGCGTTCTTGTGGTGCGTGACCCGGCCACGAGGGCACTCGTCCTGCAAGCAATCGAAGAACAAGCAAGAACACAATGAACAATCACAATTGCAAAATATATATATATTGAGCTTTCAATCTGAAATCACAAGATGGTGGGGTTCCGTTTACAATCAGACGGGCGGTTTATCCAACACGCGCGCTGAAAGGCGGTAGCAAATGGCTAACTCGATTAAACAAAACCCAGATTGTTGTTGTGGCATGTAGGAGCCATAAATACAAGAGAGAGCAAAGCTAGGCGGCACTCTCGACACTCTAAAAATAACAGAGAAATAAAGGCATCCATTGCTTGGTTGCATGAGATCCTTATTGACCGAAACATGAGATCCTTATTGACCGAAGCATGCTCTAAAAGTAGGTATCCAAAGAAAAGGTCCGTGGAGTTATTAGACAATTGCGGCCGCCTCATAGCTGCTGTGAACTTGAATTGAGATCCATCTAAAAATATACTTGACGAGTTTTCCATCAAGTGCTTGCATGCTTAAAATGGACTCTGTATGTAGTCATGGCGGTTGTTGTAAGTTGGTGCTGTCTTGCTGTCCAAATCCAGCCTACGCCAATCCCCTATGCTTCTGGTCCTCTCCAACATTCCTAAGCAAAACAAGAGTACACGTGTCTCCATTGTCAAAATATGATGGTCAAGAGTTTAAGAATAAACTTACTTGATGGTTCAGTTGACGGGCACGGGCACGAGTAAGAGGGCCAAGTGGTGTTGGCGATGGTGTGGGTGTAGGTGTGGTTGTATAAATGGTGCTGATGTCCTCATCAATACACTTCATCTAGTAGTTCCATCGGGTGCATCTACAGTTCCATCGGGTGTGTCCAAATTGATTTCTGAGCATATGGTATGTTCCATGCAAACTGTGCACCAATCTCCTAACAGACAGAACCAAGATTCCACATAAGCCTCTTCACCAAGGAGTACTATGGTGTGCGTCCAAAATAGTTTCTTAGCCTATGGTGCATTAGGCACAAACCGTGTACCTATCTTGCACCAAAACAAACACTATCTCCAATGAGACCGAAGTGAGATTCTATATGACACACGTCATCTACGAGTTCTATTGGGTGCTTCCTAATATATTTCGAAGCATATGGTACGTTCCATGCAATTTGTGCACCTATCTTGCATCAAGATTAGCACTATCTCCAAACAAAAGCAAACTGAGCTTCCACTTGACCCCTTTACCTAGGAATATCATCGTGTGCATCCAAAATGGTTTCTTAGCCTATGATGCATTAGGCGCAAACTGTGTACCTATATTGCACCAAAACTAACTCTGTCTCCAAACAGACCAAAGCGAGATTCTATATGACACATGTCATCTAGGAGTTCTATTGGGGTGCGTCTAAATGGATTTCTTAGCATATGGTATGTTCCATGCAAACCGTGCACCTATCTTGCATCAAGATTAGCACTATCTCCAAACAGATCGAACCAACCTTCCACTTGAGCCTCTTCACCTAGGATTATCATCGGGTGCTTCCATAATGGTTTCTGAACCTATGGTGCATTATGCGCAAACCATGCACCAATCTTGCACCTAAACTAACAGTCTCCAAACAGATTGAAGCGAGATTCCATATGACACACATGATCTAGGAGTTCTATCGGGTGCGTCCAAATTGATTTCTGAGAATATGGTACGTTCCATGCAAACCGTACACCTATCTTTCATCAAGATTAGCACTATCTCCAAACAGACCGAACTGAGCTATCACTTGAGCCTCTTCACCTAGGAGTACCATTGGGAACTTCCATAACGATTTGTGAGCCTAAGGTGCACTCGGCACAAACCATGCAACTATCTTGCACCGAAACTAATACTATCTCCAACTGGACCGAAGCGAGATTTCATAAGATACACTTCATCTAGTTGTTCCATCGGGTGCATCTACAGTTCCATCGGGTGTGTCCAAATTGATTTCTGAGCATATGGTATGTTCCATGCAAACCATGCACCAATCTTGCATTATGATTAGAACTATCTCCCAACAGACAGAACCAAGATTCCACTTGAGCATCTTCACCAAGGAGTACCATCGCGTGCGTCTAAAATAGTTTCTTAGCGTATGGTGCATTAGGCACAAACCGTGTACCTATCTTGCATCGTAACTATCACTATCTCCAAAGAGACCGAAGTGAGATTCTATATGGCACACGTCATCTAGGAGTTCTATTGGGTGCTTCCAAATATATTTCTAAGCATATGGTACGTTCAATGCAATTCGTGCACCTATCTTGCATCAAGATTAGCACTATCTCCAAACAAAGCAAACTGAGCTTCCACTTGAACTCCTTTACCCAGGAGTATCATCGGGTGCATCCAAAATGGTTTCTTAGCCTATGATGCATTAGGCACAAACTGTGTACCTATCTTGCACCAAAACTAACTCTGTCTCCAAACAGACCAAAGCGAGATTCCATATGACACATGTCATCTAGGAGTTCTATTGGGATGCGTCCAAATGGATTTCTTAGCATATGGTATGTTCCATGCAAACCGTGCACCTATCTTGCATCAAAATTAGCACTATCTCCAAACAGATCGAACCGACCTTCCACTTGAGCCTCTTCACCTAGGAGTATTATCGGGTGCTTCCATAATGGTTTCCGAGCCTATGGTGCACTGGGCACAAACCATGCAACTATCTTGCACCGAAACTAATACTATCTCCAACTGGACCGAAGCGAGATTTCATATGATACACTTCATCTAGTTGTTCCATCGGGTGCATCTGCAGTTCCATCGGGTGTGTCCAAATTGATTTCTGAGCATATGGTATGTTCCATTCAAACCATGCACCAATCTTGCATCAAGATTAGAACTATCTCCCAACAGACAGAACCAAGATTCCACTTGAGCCTCTTCACCAAGGAGTACCATCGCGTGCGTCTAAAATAGTTTCTTAGCCTATGGTGCATTAGGCACAAACCGTGTACCTATCTTGCATCGAAACTATCACTATCTTCAAAGAGACCGAAGTGAGATTCTATATGGCACACGTCATCTAGGAGTTCTATTGGGTGCTTCCAAATATATTTCTAAGCATATGGTACGTTCAATGCAATTCGTGCACCTATCTTGCATCAAGATTAGCACTATCTCCAAACAAAGCAAACTGAGCTTCCACTTGAACTCCTTTACCCAGGAGTATCATCGGGTGCATCCAAAATGGTTTCTTAGCCTATGATGCATTAGGCACAAACTGTGTACCTATCTTGCACCAAAACTAACTCTGTCTCCAAACAGACCAAAGCGAGATTCCATATGACACATGTCATCTAGGAGTTCTATTGGGATGCGTCCAAATGGATTTCTTAGCATATGGTATGTTCCATGCAAACCGTGCACCTATCTTGCATCAAAATTAGCACTATCTCCAAACAGATCGAACCGACCTTCCACTTGAGCCTCTTCACCTAGGAGTATTATCGGGTGCTTCCATAATGGTTTCCGAGCCTATGGTGCATTATGCGCAAACCATGCACCAATCTTGCACCTAAACTAACACTGTCTCCAAACAGATTGAAGCAAGATTCCATATGACACACATGATCTAGGAGTTCTATCGGGTGCGTCCAAATTGATTTCCGAGAATATGGTATGTTCCATGCAAACCGTACACCTATCTCGCATCAAGATTAGCACTATCTCCAAACACACTGAACCGAGCTTTCACTTGAGCCTCTTCACCTAGGAGTACCATCGGGAACTTCCACAACGATTTCTGAGCCTATGGTGCACTGGGCACAAACCATGCAACTATCTTGCACCGAAACAAATACTATCTCCAAGTGGACCGAAGCGAGATTTCATATGATACACTTCATCTAGTAGTTCCAGCGGGTGCATCTACAGTTCCATCGGGTGTGTCCAAATTGATTTCTGAGCATATGGTATGTTCCATGCAAACCGTGCACCTATCTTGCATCAAGATTAGAACTATCTCCAAACAGACAGAACAAAGATTCCACTTGAGCCTCTTCACCAAGGAGTACCATCGTGTGCGTCCAAAATAGTTTCTTAGCCTATGGTGCATTAGGCACAAACCGTGTACCTATCTTGCTCCGAAACTAACACTATCACCAATGAGACCGAAGTGAGATTCTATATGACACACGTCATCTACGAGTTCTATTGGGTGCTTCCAAATATATTTCTAAGCATATGGTATGTTCCATGCAATTTGTGCACCTATCTTGCATCAAGATTAGCACTATCTCCAAACAAAAGCAAACTGAGCTTCCACTTGAGCCCCTTTACCCAGGAGTATCATCGGGTGCATCCAAAATGGATTCTTAGTGTATGATGCACTAGGCGCAAACTGTGTACCTATCTTGCACCAAAACTAACTCTGTCTCAAAACAGACCAAAGCGAGATTCTATATGACACATGTCATCTAGGAGTTCTATTGGGGTGCGTCTAAATGGATTTCTTAGCATATGGTTTGTTACATGCAAACCGTGCCCCTATCTTGCATCAAGATTAGCACTATCTCCAAACAGATCGAACCGACCTTCCACTTGAGCCTCTTCACCTGGGATTATCATCGGGTGCTTCCATTATGGTTTCTGAGCCTATGGTGCATTTTGCGCAAAACATGCACCAATCTTGCACCTAAACTAATACTGTCTCCAAACAGATTGAAGCGAGATTCCATATGACACACATGATCTAGGAGTTCTATCGGGTGCGTCCAAATTGATTTCTGAGAATATGGTACGTTCCATGCAAACCGTACACCTATCTTTCATCAAGATTAGCATTATCTCCAAATAGACCAAACCGAGCTTTCACTTGAGCCTCTTCACCTAGGAGTACCAGCGGGAACTTCCAAAATAATTTCTGAGCCTATGGTGCACTGGGCACAAACCATGCAACTATCTTGCACCGAAACTAGTACTATCTCCAACTGGACCGAAGCGAGATTCCATATGATACACTTCATCTAGTAGTTCCATCGGGTGCATGTACAGTTCCATCGGGTGTGTCCAAATTGATTTCTAAGCATATGGTATGTTCTATGCAAACCGTGCACCTATCTTGCATCAAGATTAGAACTATCTCCAAACACACAGAACAAAGATTCCACATGAGCCTCTTCACCAAGGAGTACCATCGCGTGTGTCCAAAATAGTTTATTAGCCTATGGTGCATTAGGCACTAATCGTGTACCTATTTTGCACCGAAACTAACACTATCTCCAAAGAGACCGAAGTGGGATTCTAAATGACACACATCATCTAGGAGTTCTATTGGGTGCTTCAAAATATATTTCTGTTGACACCATTTTTGGGCACGTGTCTAGGATGGCAGGATAGGGTGGCGGTACGATGCGGGTCGCTGATGAGGATGGTTGCCGATGAGGGAGAGGTTGAATGTGACTAAGTCCACAGGCAGTAATATGGTGCCGATGGCTGGATAAAAAGGTCTGCCGATGACTATGGCAAGGGGATTGCCGATGATGCGAAGGAGGAGTCCGGAAGCTGCCAGTTGTCATGTGGAGGAGTTTCGGTTTGTCACGAAGGATAGTTTTATTATTTCCTTAATTATTTGCATCGTTTTGTATACGGATTCCGTGTAATTTGGAATTCGAATTCTAATCGTGTCTGGTTGTAGCTCTTTGAGCAGGGTATAAATATAAACCCTAGGACCTTGTAATAATCAATCAAGAAATCAATCAAACACAAGTTTTTACTCATATTCCAGCATCTACTTTTCGACGACTTCGTCATACTTTTTTCTTTTTATTACGAGTTCTTAGGAATTCGTCGACTTAAGCTCGGCGTGTTCTCGAGTTCCGCGTGAGTACCTCTTAGCCGTGACATCCGGGCGCATCGCTGTTGTCAGGACTGAAGTATTCGAGTTATCACCTTTGCCGATAGCAAGGTCAAATCGGCTGGCACGCCTTAACGTTTGAATTGGGTATTAGCCCTTTGTGTTTGCAGATCAGTTTTGCATCAACACATCTTTTGGCACGCTCGGGGGGACAGATTCAAGATCAAGATCAACATGTCGATCTCTGACCTCGATCAAGAGAACGTCATCCCCGTGACGGAGGTCAACCTCAAGGATGAGCAAAAGCAAGCTATTGCCCAAGCCATGGAAGAGTTCAAGCAGCAATGCCTGAGGTCTTTCAGCATAAACAGGAGCGGCGAAGTGGTCCAGAAAGATGCACTGCCGGCACCACGGCAGGTCACCTTTGACGCCAATCCTGGCAAGCTTCAAGATATGGTTGACAATGCCATCAATCGAGCGTTGATTAACCAAGCTGGTGTACTGTCTAATACGGTTTTCAACGCCGTGGCAAGAACTTTCAAGGAAGGACAAATCCCGCCAGATTATGTGGGGCCCTCCCATCATCAGCCAACGGCACTAGAGGTCACGGCTCCATCGGCTGCCTTGACGAATGCAAGTGCACAGTCTGCTATCCCTCCAAGTACATTGGGGACTACTGGTGCACTATCTATGCCGATGGCAACCAATCCACAAATTCCAGTTGGGCAGCATAAACTGACAACAGATATGTTGGCATCGGCAATGTCAGGGTTGACTCTTCCTCCCAACTGGTGGGGTTATGGTATGCCTCCAGAGTTGACGCCGGGAACATCACAAATAACTGACATGAGGGGCAAAACTCCTATGACATCGGCACCTCCCAATGCGCCGGTGAACCAGAGTCCTCGGTATACCACAACTACTACTGCAAGGCCTCACACTGGGAATCCTCAAGATTCAATGTTTCAGATGCCCAACGCATCGGCAGAGTCAATGCTCATGCAACAGAGGCCTATGCCCAGTCGGGGTATGTCAATTCAACGACGGTACCCAATTACCAATCATCGGCAGCACCTATGCCGATGAACGCTAATAATGGATGGCTTGGACAGCAAGCCTTTCCACAATCGCCCCAGCAGGGTTATCATACTACAGGGTTCCAGCAAGGGCAGGTCTATCCCGGGTTCCAAGGTCAGGGGATTCCCAACCAGCCAATAAATTTTGGACAGCAACTCGGAGGACAGCCAATCGGTGGACAGCAGTTTGGTGGTCCGCAGATTGGAGGACAGGTGACCAATACAATGTTCCATGCAGGTCACGTCCCGAACAGACACGTGGAGGTTCGCCACCAGGTGCCAGATCCGCAGCTGCCTCATCGGCAAGATGCCGATGCGTATTGGGCCGATAAGATTGCTGAAGTAATGAGGGAACAATTTGGGATAAAACCCAAAGTCAACACTTATTCTTATCGGACACCGTATCCTCCAGCGTATGATTTGATCCCGCTTCCACATCGGTACAAGGTACCGGATTTTACAAAGTTTTCCGGACAGGACGACACGTCAACCATGGAGCATGTCAACAGGTTCATTATTCAATGTGGAGAGGCTGGTAACAGGGACGAATTGAGGGTTCGTCTATTTTCATCATCATTGTCTGGATCGGCCTTTACTTGGTTCATATCATTACCTCCCAACTCAGTAATTACTTGGGCCGATCTAGAGAAGCAATTCCACAAATACTTCTTCTCGGGGGTTCATGAGAAGAAGATCACCGACTTGGTCAAGTTGAGGCAACGTAATGATGAGTCGGTTGAGGGATTTGTGCAGAGGATACGAGAGGTCAAGAATAAATGCTATAGCCTGGTTCTGGATGATCGGCAGCTAGCCGATTTGGCTTTCCAGGGTTTGTTGCCACATATCAGGGATAAGTATGCCTCTCAGGAGTTCGAAAGTTTAAGTCATTTGGTGCAGAGGATATCTGATCAAGACATCAAGCCTTTCGAGCCTAAGAGGGCATGGAATAAGAAAGTGTCATTTGTTGATGAAGCAACAAGCTCAGATTCCGATGAGGAACCAGTAATCGGTTTGGCAGAGTGGGTAAAAAACAAGAAGCCGATGTCTTGTCCTTTTGGGCAGAAGGAACCAGAGAAGTTTGCCTTTGACACCGCCAAGGCCGATAGGATATTTGACTTTCTACTTCAGGAAGGTCAAATCAAACTGTCACCTAACCACGTGATCCCATCGGCAGAAGAGTTGAAGAGGATGAGATATTGCAAGTGGCATAATGCAACTTCACATGACACCAACGAGTGCAAAGTATTCAGACAGCAGCTGCAATCGGCTATAGAATCAGGGAGAATCAAGTTTGACTGTTCCAAAGCCCAGAAGCCGATGAAGAAAGACCAACATCCTTTCCCGACAAACATGTTGGATGCTAAGGGGAAGGCTAAGGTCTTAACGTCGGAGACAGCTGAGAAGAGTGCATCGGTAGATCCTCAGCATCAAGTTACTACTGCCGATGCAAGAAGTAAGGGCTTGGTCCAGGAAGGAACTAGCTCAGGAAGGCTTCCTCGATCTGGTATCGTCATAACTCATAGGAGGCCTCGAGAAAAATGGCAACAACAGGAAGATCGGTATCGGCGCCAGCAGGAAGATTATCAATGGGAAGAAGAAAGATGCCGACAGGAGTGGAATCGGCACAGGGATCATTGGAATTGCCCATTCTTCATCCATTGTTGGGAGGAAAATATCAAGCTTCCTACTGTCAGAGACTGCCCTGAATGCAACGGTTATGATCGGTACGATAGGAACGATTGGCGTTATCATGATGATGAACGGCGAGCTAATGGGCCGATCAGAGGAAGGGTGTCAGTTCATGACCAGCTGGGGGGCAGATTCAGTGGGCACAACAGACTTAGTGACCGTGTCCAGTATTTTCCCAGGAACCAAGAGGAGCTCGAAGGAATGGCTGATGCGCGGGTTCCCGATGAATTCATATTTTGCAGGGATGCTAACACGCATCGCATGGAGTCAAGGGAGAACCGACGCCCGACGGCAAGGCAAAGGCCACTTCCTCCATGGTGCCCTCGAGGATTAACCAAGACACAGAAAAGGAGATTGCAACGAGAAAGGCAAGAGGAGCTAAACAAGGGAGAGAACTCTGGAAGTCGGCAGCCGTCAGACACTAAGAGGGAAGGTCCATCGGCAGGCGTCAACATGGTCTTCATGTTGCCGATGGAGTTTCTTGCACCAGCCAGTGACGATGAGTTGGAATTTTCTGATCAGATAGCTCAGTTGGCTCTGGATCCGATGACGGCTATCTTTGAGAAACCTGCCGATGACGAGAGGCAGCATCTTAAAGCTTTGTTCCTCAAAGGAAGGGTTGATGGGCAGCCAATGACCAAGATCCTAGTTGATGGTGGAGCTGCTATTAATATTATGCCGTATGCAGTATATCGGAAGCTTGGGAAAGGGGATCAAGATTTGACCAAGACCGATATGATGCTCAAAGACTTTGAAGGAAACGTGTCTCCAGTCAAGGGGGCGATATGTGCAGAGTTGACCATCGGCAGCAAAACCTTGCCAACAACTTTTTTCGTGATCAGCGGAAAAGGTGCCTACAATTTATTATTGGGGAGAGATTGGATTCATGCCAATTGTTGTGTCCCATCTACAATGCATCAGTGCTTGGTTCAGTGGGTAGGTGACAAGATTGAGATCGTCCCAGGAGATTCTTCTTATGTTATCGCATCGGCAGAAGCGGATACTTACGAAAGGACCAGGTGCATTTCAGGAGAAGTTTGGGAGAAAGATTTTCTCAAAGTTGCCGATTATGAGATTCCACCGATCCAAGCAGTCGGTTCTGACGACGGTTTTTAATGGATAGATTCGCCGATGATGGAAAATTAGGCCAGGGATTCACATCGGCCGATGATTTGGTAGAAGTAGATATAGGTGGTGGTGATAAGCCTAGGCCTACTTTTATTAGTGCTAGATTAGATCCTGAGTGTAAGCGACAATTGATTAGTTTGTTAAAGGAATATAAAGATTGCTTTGCTTGGGATTATACAGAGATGCCTGGTTTAGACCGATCAATTGTCCAACATCGGTTACCCATCATGTCTGGATTTCGGCCACATCAGCAACCAGCCCGCCGATGTAATCCTAACATTCTACCTGATATTAAGGCCGAAATCACTAAACTTATTGAAGCTAAGTTTATTCGGCAGTGTCGGTATGCCGAATGGATTTCCAATGTTGTTCCGGTTTACAAGAAGAACGGGAAGCTTCGGGTGTGCATTGATTTCAGGAATCTCAATAAAGCTACACCGATGGATGGATACCCAATGCCTGTCGCCGATCTACTGGTTGATGCTGCGGCTGGCCATCGGGTCATCAGCTTCATGGATGGTAATGCAGGTTACAATCAAATATTCATGGCAGAGGAGGATATTCCAAAAACCGCATTCAGGTGTCCTGGTCATGTTGGACTATTTGAATGGATAGTCATGACTTTTGGGTTAAAGAATGCTGGTGCTACTTATCAAAGGGCTATGAATTTTATATTTCATGAGTTCATCGGCAAGCTCGTAGAGATTTATATTGATGATGTGGTGGTTAAGTCTGGAGATTTCTCAAAGCATCTTGCCGATTTACGAAAAGTGTTGGAGTGCACAAGGAAGCATGGATTGAAGATGAATCCCAACAAGTGTGCATTTGGCGTATCGGCAGGGCAGTTTCTTGGTTTCATGGTACATCAGAGGGGTATTGAAATTAGTCGAAGATCTATTGATGCCATCAATAAAATAGTGGCCCCTACCAATAAAACCGAGCTCCAATCCTTGATCGGCAAGGTGAATTTTATCAGAAGATTTATATCGAATTTATCTGGGAGGATTCGTGCTTTCAGTCCTCTTCTTAAATTGAAAGCCGATCAAGAGTTTGTTTGGGGAGGAGAACAACAGTTGGCTCTGGATGAAATCAAGAAGTATCTAGTAAATCCTCCAGTTTTAGTTCCACCTCAACAAGGGAAGCCCTTCAAATTGTATTTATCTACCGATGGATCGGTTATCGGTTCAGCTTTAGTTCAAGAATTTGAAGGGAAAGAGAGGGTAATTTATTATTTGAGTAGGAGGTTGATTGATGCTGAAACCAGGTATTCGGCCATTGAGAAACTGTGCTTATGCTTATATTTTTCATGTATCAAGCTGAGACATTACCTGTTATCGGCCGAATGTGCTGTTGTTTGCAAAGATGACGTGGTCCGATACATGCTATCTATGCCAATTATGAGTGGTAGGATCGGTAAATGGATTTTAGCGCTGTCGGAGTTCGATTTGCGTTACGAATCGGCTAAGGCAGTCAAAGGGCAGATTATGGCCGATTTTGTGACTCAGCATTGCGGTCTAGTGGAAACCTTGGAAATTGCACCCTGGACGCTCTTCTTTGATGGATCTACCTGTGACCGGGGGGCAGGAATCGGCATTGTATTAGTTTCTCCTAAGGGGAGGAAGTATGAGTTTTCCTTGCCGATTGTTGCTACATCAACAAATAATCAGGCTGAGTATCAAGCTCTGATCAAGGGATTGGAGTTGTTAAGAGAAGTTCGTGCTGATGCTGTTGAAATATTCGGGGATTCTATGTTGGTTATAAATCAATTGGCCGGAAGCTATGAATGCCGAAGTGAAGTTCTCATAACCTATTTCGAGAGAAGTATGCAACTGTTAAAGGAATTCAAGGACTTCCGATTGGAGCATGTTCCCCGATTGCATAATGAAGACGCTAATCGGTTAGCTCAGCATGCCTCGGGATATCAGCCAATGATTAATGCGACATCGGCAGTCGGTGCCGGTGATTGGAGGAAAGAAATTATTGATTATCTAAAAGATCCATCCAAAAAAGTTGAAAGACGGGTTCGATTTCAGGCAACCAAGTATGTGCTCCTTGAAAATGAATTGTATTATCGAACTATCGACGGAATTCTTCTCCGATGCTTGGGTGATGATGAAGCCAGAAGTTTGATGGGGGAAATTCATGAAGGAGTGTGTGGAGCGCATCAGTCAGCTTTTAAGATGAAGTGGATGATTCGAAGGAATGGATATTTTTGGCCAACCATACTTGAAGATTGTTTTAAATATTTCAAGGGATGTCAAGGTTGTCAAAAGTTCGGTAATATCCAGAGAGCACCCGCATTGGCTATGAATCCTATAATAAAACCTTGGCCGTTCCGGGGATGGGCCATCGATCTGATCGGCCAGATTTATCCACCATCTAGCAAAGGGCATAAGGTCATTCTAGTTGCCACTGACTATTTTACTAAGTGGGTCGAAGCTATTCCTTTGAAGAAAGTCACATCGGCCAATATGATTGATTTTGTGAAGGAGCATATTATTTACCGATTTGGGATTCCCCAAACGATTACTACCGATCAGGGCACCATGTTCACGTCGGGGGAGTTTGATGAATTCGCAATCGGTATGGGAATTAAAGTGTTGAATTCTTCTCCTTATTATGCTCAAGCCAATGGGCAGGCCGAAGCGTCTAACAAAGGAATTATCAAGCTTATTAAACGAAAGATTGAAGAAAATCCTAGGCGGTGGCATACATCATTAAATGAAGCATTGTGGTCTTATCGGATGGCTTGTCATGGATCGACCAAGGTATCACCCTATCAATTGGTGTATGGACATGATGCCGTGTTGCCTTGGGAAATTAAGGCTGGATCTAGGCGATTATCTTTTCAAGATCAATTAACTTCCGACAATTATGCCACTTTGATGACCGATGAATTGGATGATCTAGCAGGGCAACGGTTAAAAGCTTTAATGAGTGTAGAAGAAAATAAGAAAAGAGTTGCTAGATGGTATGATAAGAAAGTGAAGGCTAAAGAGTTTGCCGATGGGGATTTGGTATGGAAATTAATTTTACCAGTTGGGACCAAAAGCTCGAAGTTTGGAAAGTGGTCTCCTAATTGGGAGGGTCCTTATCGGATAAGTCGATCGGCTCCTGGTAGTGCCTACATTCTAGAAACCCTCGAAGGAATTGAATTTCCCAGAGCATTAAACGGCAAATATTTAAAGAAGTACTACCCCAGTATATGGGTCGATGCATAAAAGTTTAGGTGCCGATAACACTCCTATCGGCTGGAGTCAAATGCTTGGGGACAGAACTTGGTGTTTCAAAAGTTTAGGCGCCGATAACAGTCCTATCGGCTAGACTAAAAGTTGAGGAAGCAGGAAAGCGTAGACACAATGCCGATGGAAACTCTATGTGTTAAGCAGCGACTGGATAGCTGATATAGCACGTAGCCGAATTTGGTTGGCTGCTTCTATCTCCTTGATGTCATCATCGGCAGAACCTTCTATCGGCTTTAGCTTCTTCTTCAGTTGGAGTGCCTTGCGACCATGAACATTTCGCTCGTGCTCAAGAAGCCTGATGGTCTCTGGCAATTGGTTCTCTTCCTGTTGGGCTTGGGATAAGGCGTTCTCCACTTCCTTGAGTTCCGCCAACAGGGATTCTCTTCTTGCCGATAGATCGGATATCTTCTGCTTCAGCGCATCTCCTGAAGATTTCAGGATACCGATGTTCTTGTGCTTCTCATCGGTCAGGAGTTTCTCTTTCCTCATTTCATCGGAGAGTTGAGTTTGAGCAGCTCTATCGGCAAGACGCCGAGAAGCTCTCTGGTACTGCAGCTGGCGACTCTCCAGATGAGCGGCTTGGAACAGGATTTCTTCGACGTCGGCTGGGATTTGGCCTCTGAGAGTTCTGAATAGGGTCTTGGTAGGGTCGGAGTCATCGACCAAATGCGCTGTATCCTGGTGAAGGAGAACTGACAATTCTTCCAGCCTGGCCCTGGTCTCCGCCGATGTAATGCCAACTGTCTGGGAAGAACTTGCTTCTTCGCCTTGTTCTTCAGAGAGATCGATGGCGAAGGAAAACAGGCTATCAGGAGAATCTTGTTCCTGGGAGGGAAAGCAAGGTTAGCTCATATTCAGAGAATCGGCAAATGGTGCTGGCGGTAAACAGTGACTTACTTGCTTCAAGGCGATCTCTTGCCTTGGACTGGGAGGTGCTGACGGAGCTGCGGACTAACCGGCCAAAGATGCCGATGGAACTGCAGGTTGATCGGCTAAGGTTGCCGATGGGACGATATCGATTGAATGAAGACAAGAAAGGTTATGAGACTAAATGAGAATGAGTTCATCGGCAACGGTATTGTTAAAGTATGTTACCTGGAGGGGGAACAACGGTTGTCTGAATCGGGAGAGCCGCCGGTGATATAATTGGACCCACCGGACCAGTTGCTTGTTCACCCACATCGACTGATGTACTTTCTGTTTGAGGCTCTTCCTGCTGGGATTCTTCCATCTGTGGTGCATCCTGCATTGGTTGGGGAGATGGCACTTGCTGTGTCTGGACTTCTGGAGAAGGAGAAGACTCTACTGGGATTGGAGATACCGGAGGAGGAGGGGGAGCTGCCACTTTTTGGCGTTTCGTTTCGGCCCTGGTGCTCTTGACACCCTTCCTCTTTGGCTGGCTGGACTGGGTGGCATCGGCACCTTGAAGTGTGACCTTTGCCGATGCACTGGTTTGCTGCAATAACGAACAAGGGTTTGTAAGTATAAATAAAGCCGATATAAAGATAGTCAGCGTAAAAGATAGAGATTTGACAAATTGCCTTGAAAGCCCGCGCCAGAGTAGGAGCAGCTACCGTTGGTGATGTCTGGGTTCTCCTGGTAGTAACTTTCCTGAGGCGCGCACCCCGATGCACGATGGAAGCCAGAGTGGGAGCATTGTAGCCGATTGAGGAAATCGGGCCTGATGGAAACAAGTCAATCGGCTTGCCACTCCTGCTAACCAATGGAGGAATATTGTCAACCTGCAAAAGGAATACAAGGGTAAGCTGCCGATAGAAGTAATAGTGAGAAAATGAAACGTTAGTTTGAGTTACTTACAGTGTCATCGGGAACTTCGTATTCGGGGTCAATCATGCCGCGGTATGAAAGTGCCGATCTGCAGAATAGATGCTCTTTCCATTCTGCCCACCATAACTTGTATGCCTGAGTGATAAAAGCAGCCGGAACCCATTCTGACAGATCTACATCTACATCGGCGTTTGGTGGTAGTTGGGCTACTCGAGTCCACTCAAGAAGGTTGTTGATGGTTTCTCTGGGTTTTATTACATCGGCATAAGGAAGTGCAATCGGCAACTGGCCGAAAGCTAACTGGCGAGCTAATGCCGATGGATTGTAAAATTCGTAAGTCTGAGGAGAAGTTTTCGTGCTACCGAAGAAATTCACTGGAATGGCTCTGGGAGTCACAATTGCCATCATCGCCTCATTGTCCCTGTCGAGAGCTTCATCAAATGGATTGAAGGTTAGAGGGAGCATGCTATCTGGGTCATCATAAGCCAGCCATGGTCGTTCATCTCTGGCCAGACCCTCATACAGAGTCTCGAAGAATCGGCCAATCTGATCCGGATTGTTCCCTAAACCGGGTAAGACTATAACGGCTTCGCCAAAGTTCAAGGGGGCACGCGTTGCCGATTCCTCTTCACCCAACACATGATTTTCGGCTATATCTCTCGAGAAGTGCTGTGAAAACAAGTTGAAATCAAGGCGCTTATGCAGGTGCAGATTGAGCCACATATTAATAAACCACCAGGGGCCTCCCAAGTTGCCGATGGATTGGCCAAGCAGGAGTTTCTGGGCTACCTGATGAAGAAGGTGGTAAACAGCGCTGAGCAAATATCGGCCGAGACGAAATTGGCCACCGTTAGCCAGTCTTTCTGCTGCCGATAGATAGACAGAAGTCGGTCCTGCCGATCGGCCACAGAATACAAACTTGTCCAGCCACATGTTCAGAAAGGTGGTTTGCTCCTTTATGGTGACAGGCCCTCTCCCGCGGTACTTCTGGATGTACCCTGACCAACCGCCGATAGCGCGAGTCTCCACTTTGGCACTGGGGGCAGTATCAAAAAAGTGGGTGCTATCGGCAGAAGATATATCTAGCCCAGTGAGCATGGCTACATCGGCAAGGGTAGGAGAAGCAGGGCCGTGGCCAAAAACAAAAGCATTAAGAGTGTCTGACCAAAAGTAGGATGCAGCTATCAGCAGTGACTCGTTCCTGTGCATATCGGCAATGGATAGCTTAATGCATTGGGCTAGCTTCCTCTCACCCCACTGGACTTCATAAGAATTGCTGACCCTCAAGAACCAGTCTTTCCACCCTACGGTAGGGCTGGGCCAAGAGCGAAAAGTGTCTTTCCATAGATCTACAGAAAAGTTTTCAGCCCTAAAGGGGATTCTATTGGTTTCTGCGTTGATAAGATTGGTTGGATCTGAATCCCCTAGAGGACCGAGACATTGAAGGTGTGGTTGATCGGTGGGGATAACAATTTTATTGGACAACTCCTAGTGATTTTGGGGGAATAAAAATACAAAGAAAAAGGAAAAGGGGAATATTCAGTAAGATGAATCGCGGATGAATAGGAATATACACAGAAGATGAGATGGAAGTCTAACCTCAGGGACGATGAAGCCAATGGCCATCTTGTCGTGAAGAGGACGTTGGAGGGCACCGGAGTTGATGAAGAGGAGTGCTTGTCGGAGATCTTGAAGGTTGTAAATGGCGCCGCCGCTGGAAAAGCAAAGTTGGATAGTAGAATGGTGTGATGGGGGAGGAGTACCCAAGAAGGAACTATTTATAGGACAAGATGGGCAAGGGCAAATCTGACTTATCTCTTTGCCGCATCCGAGAAGCCCGAGGGTACTCAGGTGGATATGGTAACTGTTCGCACGGTAATCCAGGGATTGTGCAGGTGATTTGACGGGAAGCGGTCATTGTCTGAAGATATTTTACTGTGCGAGATCTCCTGGTCGGTCCATCGGCGGTATTCTATAACGGTCATCTTACCGATGGGCGGATAGAGGGGAGGTAACCGTTTTTGCGAATATCCTGGTCAGAGCATCGGCAGATCTTTGTAACGGTATTGTTGCTGATGTACGACCAAGAAAGATGCCCGTTTAGGAAGTTGGGGATTTCGAGGAATCTGCGGAGGATTAGGATCAGAGTTGTCCAGATTGAGGTTGTCGGTTACCAGATTAGGAGCATTAATTGCGGAGAAGGCATCATTACTGCAGAGAATTTCAGAGCATTAATAGTTTTATACTCCGAAACTGGGGGCATGTGTTGACACCATTTTTGGGCACGTGTCTAGGATGGCAGGATAGGGTGGCGGACGATGCGGGTCGCTGATGAGGATGGTTGCCGATGAGGGAGAGGTTGAATGTGACTAAGTCCACAGGCAGTAATATGGTGCCGATGGCTGGATAAAAAGGTCTGCCGATGACTATGGCAAGGGGATTGCCGATGATGCGAAGGAGGAGTCCGGAAGCTGCCAGTTGTCATGTGGAGGAGTTTCGGTTTGTCACGAAGGATAGTTTTATTATTTCCTTAATTATTTGCATCGTTTTGTATACGGATTCCGTGTAATTTGGAATTCGAATTCTAATCGTGTCTGGTTGTAGCTCTTTGAGCAGGGTATAAATATAAACCCTAGGACCTTGTAATAATCAATCAAGAAATCAATCAAACACAAGTTTTTACTCATATTCCAGCATCTACTTTTCGACGACTTCGTCATACTTTTTTCTTTTTATTACGAGTTCTTAGGAATTCGTCGACTTAAGCTCGGCGTGTTCTCGAGTTCCGCGTGAGTACCTCTTAGCCGTGACATCCGGGCGCATCGCTGTTGTCAGGACTGAAGTATTCGAGTTATCACCTTTGCCGATAGCAAGGTCAAATCGGCTGGCACGCCTTAACGTTTGAATTGGGTATTAGCCCTTTGTGTTTGCAGATCAGTTTTGCATCAACACATCTTTTGGCACGCTCGGGGGGACAGATTCAAGATCAAGATCAACATGTCGATCTCTGACCTCGATCAAGAGAACGTCATCCCCATGACGGAGGTCAACCTCAAGGATGAGCAAAAGCAAGCTATTGCCCAAGCCATGGAAGAGTTCAAGCAGCAATGCCTGAGGTCTTTCAGCATAAACAGGAGCGGCGAAGTGGTCCAGAAAGATGCACTGCCGGCACCACGGCAGGTCACCTTTGACGCCAATCCTGGCAAGCTTCAAGATATGGTTGACAATGCCATCAATCGAGCGTTGATTAACCAAGCTGGTGTACTGTCTAATACGGTTTTCAACGCCGTGGCAAGAACTTTCAAGGAAGGACAAATCCCGCCAGATTATGTGGGGCCCTCCCATCATCAGCCAACGGCACTAGAGGTCACGGCTCCATCGGCTGCCTTGACGAATGCAAGTGCACAGTCTGCTATCCCTCCAAGTACATTGGGGACTACTGGTGCACTATCTATGCCGATGGCAACCAACCCACAAATTCCAGTTGGGCAGCATAAACTGACAACAGATATGTTGGCATCGGCAATGTCAGGGTTGACTCTTCCTCCCAACTGGTGGGGTTATGGTATGCCTCCAGAGTTGACGCCGGGAACATCACAAATAACTGACATGAGGGGCAAAACTCCTATGACATCGGCACCTCCCAATGCGCCGGTGAACCAGAGTCCTCGGTATACCACAACTACTACTGCAAGGCCTCACACTGGGAATCCTCAAGATTCAATGTTTCAGATGCCCAACGCATCGGCAGAGTCAATGCTCATGCAACAGAGGCCTATGCCCAGTCGGGGTATGTCAATTCAACGACGGTACCCAATTACCAATCATCGGCAGCACCTATGCCGATGAACGCTAATAATGGATGGCTTGGACAGCAAGCCTTTCCACAATCGCCCCAGCAGGGTTATCATACTACAGGGTTCCAGCAAGGGCAGGTCTATCCCGGGTTCCAAGGTCAGGGGATTCCCAACCAGCCAATAAATTTTGGGCAGCAACTCAGAGGACAGCCAATCGGTGGACAGCAGTTTGGTGGTCCGCAGATTGGAGGACAGGTGACCAATACAATGTTCCATGCAGGTCACGTCCCAAACAGACACGTGGAGGTTCGCCACCAAGTGCCAGATCCGCAGCTGCCTCATCGGCAAGATGCCGATGCGTATTGGGCCGATAAGATTGCTGAAGTAATGAGGGAACAATTTGGGATAAAACCCAAAGTCAACACTTATTCTTATCGGACACCGTATCCTCCAGCGTATGATTTGATCCCGCTTCCACATCGGTACAAGGTACCGGATTTTACAAAGTTTTCCGGACAGGACGACACGTCAACTATGGAGCATGTCAATAGGTTCATTATTCAATGTGGAGAGGCTGGTAACAGGGACGAATTGAGGGTTCGTCTATTTTCATCATCATTGTCTGGATCGGCCTTTACTTGGTTCATATCATTACCTCCCAACTCAGTAATTACTTGGGCCGATCTAGAGAAGCAATTCCACAAATACTTCTTCTCGGGGGTTCATGAGAAGAAGATCACCGACTTGGTCAAGTTGAGGCAACGTAATGATGAGTCGGTTGAGGGATTTGTGCAGAGGATACGAGAGGTCAAGAATAAATGCTATAGCCTGGTTCTGGATGATCGGCAGCTAGCCGATTTGGCTTTCCAGGGTTTGTTGCCACATATCAGGGATAAGTATGCCTCTCAGGAGTTCGAAAGTTTAAGTCATTTGGTGCAGAGGATATCTGATCAAGACATCAAGCCTTTCGAGCCTAAGAGGGCATGGAATAAGAAAGTGTCATTTGTTGATGAAGCAACAAGCTCAGATTCCGATGAGGAACCAGTAATCGGTTTGGCAGAGTGGGTAAAAAACAAGAAGCCGATGTCTTGTCCTTTTGGGCAGAAGGAACCAGAGAAGTTTGCCTTTGACACCGCCAAGGCCGATAGGATATTTGACTTTCTACTTCAGGAAGGTCAAATCAAACTGTCACCTAACCACGTGATCCCATCGGCAGAAGAGTTGAAGAGGATGAGATATTGCAAGTGGCATAATGCAACTTCACATGACACCAACGAGTGCAAAGTATTCAGACAGCAGCTGCAATCGGCTATAGAATCAGGGAGAATCAAGTTTGACAGTTCCAAAGCCCAGAAGCCGATGAAGATAGACCAACATCCTTTCCCGACAAACATGTTGGATGCTAAGGGGAAGGCTAAGGTCTTAACGTCGGAGACAGCTGAGAAGAGTGCATCGGTAGATCCTCAGCATCAAGTTACTACTGCCGATGCAAGAAGTAAGGGCTTGGTCCAGGAAGGAACTAGCTCAGGAAGGCTTCCTCGATCTGGTATCGTCATAACTCATAGGAGGCCTCGAGAAAAATGGCAACAACGGGAAGATCGGTATCGGCGCCAGCAGGAAGATTATCAATGGGAAGAAGAAAGACGCCGACAGAAGTGGAATCGGCACAGGGATCATTGGAATTGCCCATTCTTCATCCATTGTTGGGAGGAAAATATCAAGCTTCCTACTGTCAGAGACTGCCCTGAATGCAACGGTTATGATCGGTACGATAGGAACGATCGGCGTTATCATGATGATGAACGGCGAGCTAATGGGCCGATCAGAGGAAGGGTGTCAGTTCATGACCGGCTGGGGGGCAGATTCAGTGGGCACAACAGACTTAGTGACCGTGTCCAGTATTTTCCCAGGAACCAAGAGGAGCTCGAAGGAATGGCTGATGCGCGGGTTCCCGATGAATTCATATTTTGCAGGGATGCTAACACGCATCGCATGGAGTCAAGGGAGAACCGACGCCCGACGGCAAGGCAAAGGCCACTTCCTCCATGGTGCCCTCGAGGATTAACCAAGACACAGAAAAGGAGATTGCAACGAGAAAGGCAAGAGGAGCTAAACAAGGGAGAGAACTCTGGAAGTCGGCAGCCGTCAGACACTAAGAGGGAAGGTCCATCGGCAGGCGTCAACATGGTCTTCATGTTGCCGATGGAGTTTCTTGCACCAGCCAGTGACGATGAGTTGGAATTTTCTGATCAGATAGCTCAGTTGGCTCTGGATCCGATGACGGCTATCTTTGAGAAACCTGCCGATGACGAGAGGCAGCATCTTAAAGCTTTGTTCCTCAAAGGAAGGGTTGATGGGCAGCCAATGACCAAGATCCTAGTTGATGGTGGAGCTGCTATTAATATTATGCCGTATGCAGTATATCGGAAGCTTGGGAAAGGGGATCAAGATTTGACCAAGACCGATATGATGCTCAAAGACTTTGAAGGAAACGTGTCTCCAGTCAAGGGGGCGATATGTGCAGAGTTGACCATCGGCAGCAAAACCTTGCCAACAACTTTTTTCGTGATCAGCGGAAAAGGTGCCTACAATTTATTATTGGGGAGAGATTGGATTCATGCCAATTGTTGTGTCCCATCTACAATGCATCAGTGCTTGGTTCAGTGGGTAGGTGACAAGATTGAGATCGTCCCAGGAGATTCTTCTTATGTTATCGCATCGGCAGAAGCGGATACTTACGAAAGGACCAGGTGCATTTCAGGAGAAGTTTGGGAGAAAGATTTTCTCAAAGTTGCCGATTATGAGATTCCACCGATCCAAGCAGTCGGTTCTGACGACGGTGTTTAATGGATAGATTCGCCGATGATG
>NC_012877.2:30605153-30606087 GCF_000003195.3 Sorghum bicolor
GTGCATTTGGCGTATCGGCAGGGCAGTTTCTTGGTTTCATGGTACATCAGAGGGGTATTGAAATTAGTCGAAGATCTATTGATGCCATCAATAAAATAGTGGCCCCTACCAATAAAACCGAGCTCCAATCCTTGATCGGCAAGGTGAATTTTATCAGAAGATTTATATCGAATTTATCTGGGAGGATTCGTGCTTTCAGTCCTCTTCTTAAATTGAAAGCCGATCAAGAGTTTGTTTGGGGAGGAGAACAGCAGTTGGCTCTGGATGAAATCAAGAAGTATCTAGTAAATCCTCCAGTTTTAGTTCCACCTCAACAAGGGAAGCCCTTCAAATTGTATTTATCTACCGATGGATCGGTTATCGGTTCAGCTTTAGTTCAAGAATTTGAAGGGAAAGAGAGGGTAATTTATTATTTGAGTAGGAGGTTGATTGATGCTGAAACCAGGTATTCGGCCATTGAGAAACTGTGCTTATGCTTATATTTTTCATGTATCAAGCTGAGACATTACCTGTTATCGGCCGAATGTGCTGTTGTTTGCAAAGATGACGTGGTCCGATACATGCTATCTATGCCGATTATGAGTGGTAGGATCGGTAAATGGATTTTAGCGCTGTCGGAGTTCGATTTGCGTTACGAATCGGCTAAGGCAGTCAAAGGGCAGATTATGGCCGATTTTGTGACTCAGCATTGCGGTCTAGTGGAAACCTTGGAAATTGCACCCTGGACGCTCTTCTTTGATGGATCTACCTGTGACCGGGGGGCAGGAATCGGCATTGTATTAGTTTCTCCTAAGGGGAGGAAGTATGAGTTTTCCTTGCCGATTGTTGCTACATCAACAAATAATCAGGCTGAGTATCAAGCTCTGATCAAGGGATTGGAGTTGTTAAGAGAAGTTCGTGCTGATGCTGTTGAAATATTCGGGGATTCTATGTT
>NC_012877.2:30607174-30609336 GCF_000003195.3 Sorghum bicolor
TTTTAAAAATGAAGTGGATGATTCGAAGGAATGGATATTTTTGGCCAACCATACTTGAAGATTGTTTTAAATATTTCAAGGGATGTCAAGGTTGTCAGAAGTTCGGTAATATCCAGAGAGCACCCGCATCGGCTATGAATCCTATAATAAAACCTTGGCCGTTCCGGGGATGGGCCATCGATCTGATCGGCCAGATTTATCCACCATCTAGCAAAGGGCATAAGGTCATTCTAGTTGCCACTGACTATTTTACTAAGTGGGTCGAAGCTATTCCTTTGAAGAAAGTCACGTCGGCCAATATGATTGATTTTGTGAAGGAGCATATTATTTACCGATTTGGGATTCCCCAAACGATTACTACCGATCAGGGCACCATGTTCACGTCGGGGGAGTTTGATGAATTCGCAATCGGTATGGGAATTAAAGTGTTGAATTCTTCTCCTTATTATGCTCAAGCCAATGGGCAGGCCGAAGCGTCTAACAAAGGAATTATCAAGCTTATTAAACGAAAGATTGAAGAAAATCCTAGGCGGTGGCATACATCATTAAATGAAGCATTGTGGTCTTATCGGATGGCTTGTCATGGATCGACCAAGGTATCACCCTATCAATTGGTGTATGGACATGATGCCGTGTTGCCTTGGGAAATTAAGGCTGGATCTAGGCGATTATCTTTTCAAGATCAATTAACTTCCGACAATTATGCCACTTTGATGACCGATGAATTGGATGATCTAGCAGGGCAACGGTTAAAAGCTTTAATGAGTGTAGAAGAAAATAAGAAAAGAGTTGCTAGATGGTATGATAAGAAAGTGAAGGCTAAAGAGTTTGCCGATGGGGATTTGGTATGGAAATTAATTTTACCAGTTGGGACCAAAAGCTCGAAGTTTGGAAAGTGGTCTCCTAATTGGGAGGGTCCTTATCGGATAAGTCGATCGGCTCCTGGTAGTGCCTACATTCTAGAAACCCTCGAAGGAATTGAATTTCCCAGAGCATTAAACGGCAAATATTTAAAGAAGTACTACCCCAGTATATGGGTCGATGCATAAAAGTTTAGGTGCCGATAACACTCCTATCGGCTGGAGTCAAATGCTTGGGGACAGAACTTGGTGTTTCAAAAGTTTAGGCGCCGATAACAGTCCTATCGGCTAGACTAAAAGTTGAGGAAGCAGGAAAGCGTAGACACAATGCCGATGGAAACTCTATGTGTTAAGCAGCGACTGGATAGCTGATATAGCACGTAGCCGAATTTGGTTGGCTGCTTCTATCTCCTTGATGTCATCATCGGCAGAACCTTCTATCGGCTTTAGCTTCTTCTTCAGTTGGAGTGCCTTGCGACCATGAACATTTCGCTCGTGCTCAAGAAGCCTGATGGTCTCTGGCAATTGGTTCTCTTCCTGTTGGGCTTGGGATAAGGCGTTCTCCACTTCCTTGAGTTCCGCCAACAGGGATTCTCTTCTTGCCGATAGATCGGATATCTTCTGCTTCAGCGCATCTCCTGAAGATTTCAGGATACCGATGTTCTTGTGCTTCTCATCGGTCAGGAGTTTCTCTTTCCTCATTTCATCGGAGAGTTGAGTTTGAGCAGCTCTATCGGCAAGACGCCGAGAAGCTCTCTGGTACTGCAGCTGGCGACTCTCCAGATGAGCGGCTTGGAACAGGATTTCTTCGACGTCGGCTGGGATTTGGCCTCTGAGAGTTCTGAATAGGGTCTTGGTAGGGTCGGAGTCATCGACCAAATGCGCTGTATCCTGGTGAAGGAGAACTGACAATTCTTCCAGCCTGGCCCTGGTCTCTGCCGATGTAATGCCAACTGTCTGGGAAGAACTTGCTTCTTCGCCTTCTTCTTCAGAGAGATCGATGGCGAAGGAAAACAGGCTATCAGGAGAATCTTGTTCCTGGGAGGGAAAGCAAGGTTAGCTCATATTCGGAGAATCGGCAAATGGTGCTGGCGGTAAACAGTGACTTACTTGCTTCAAGGCGATCTCTTGCCTTGGACTGGGAGGTGCTGACGGAGCTGCGGACTGACCGGCCAAATATGCCGATGGAACTGCAGGTTGATCGGCTAAGGTTGCCGATGGGACGATATCGATTGAATGAAGACAAGAAAGGTTATGAGACTAAATGAGAATGAGTTCATCGGCAACGGTATTGTTAAAGTA